>NW_027467385.1:7500-21412 GCF_046128005.1 Genypterus blacodes | reverse complement strand
CACACACACACACAGGAGGCTAATAGCCGTAGCTGTGTGTCTGTGTGTGTGTGTGTGTGTGTTTGGTTCACTGCTCCGTCTTTGTGTCTGAAATGAGTCGACATTAACGGAGACGACTTCATTACTGAGGAGCGGCGCTGGAGCGGCGCTGCATCGTGAGCCAAAGGTGTTTGCTCATCTGAGACCAGAACATTTTGTAAATTCATCACAGCCCAGACAGAATAAAGAGGTACACACACACACACACACACACACACACTGCTCTGTGAGCGTCTACACACTTCTGATGGCTGATTCTGACAGGAAGGATCTGTGTGAAGACGGACAGACGCCCTCGCCTCTCAACCGCCTCCAGCTGTTTCAGATCATAGTGGATCAGAGCTGCTGTGTCCTCCTCTGAGGCTCAGCCCAGATGTGTTACATAAACTCATCTTCTCTGATGGAGGTGTTCCAGATCTCTGTAACCCAACCTGCACACAGGACACTCACAACATTTACATTGTAATGGAAATCCATTCCTCCACACGGGGAGAAGCTCTCTAATGGATTCCAGCCTGAGTTGGAGCTCCTCCAGCTCCTCCAGCTCCTCCAGCTCCTCCAGCTCCTCCAGCTCCCCCTGCTCCTCCTGCTCCTCCTGCTCCTCCAGCTCCTCCAGCTCCTCCTGCTCCTCCTGCTCCTCCAGCTCCTCCTGCTCCTCCAGCTCCTCCAGCTCCCCCTGCTCCTCCTGCTCCTCCTGCTCCTCCAGCTCCTCCTGCTCCTCCAGCTCCTCCTGCTCCTCCAGCTCCTCCAGCTCCTCCTGCTCCTCCAGCTCCTCCAGCTCCTCCAGCTCCTCCAGCTCCTCCTGCTCCTCCAGCTCCTCCAGCTCCTCCTGCTCCTCCAGCTCCTCCTGCTCCTCCAGCTCCTCCAGCTCCTCCTGCTCCTCCCGCTCCTCCCGCTCCTGGTTCAGTCTGAGTCTCAGCTGAGTCTGATCAATGACCTCAGATTGGTTTTCACAATTAAAGGAAGAACGCTATGGATTCTGGGTAAAGTCTCACTGCAGCTGGAATGAAGAAGGAAACCTGAGCACAATGAGGAGCGACAGTGTGCCTGGAGGATAAACATAGAGCTGCAGTCATAGAGCTGTTATGAGGGGCACCTCCCTAAAAAGCAGAGCAACCAGCCCTGCAACCCAGTATCAACACTGTTTTAGCAACCATGAGATAGGCACCATGGCAACCACCCAGGTGACCAGAGGACCAGAGCAACCACCCCAAACACTGAACCAGGCCAGAGCAGCCACAGAGCTCACCAGAGCGGCTGCAGCTTCATTTCCAGTGCCGCTCTGGGAGCAAACACCCAAGCTAACAAACGGCAAAAAGCACAAACATGAAGGATCAATCAGGAAATCAATACTTCAATAATGTTTCCTGACTGCTCAGAGCCACGACTTTAGCCTCAATCAAGCACACACACACACACACACACACGCACACACGCACACACACACACAGGTTGTTAATCTCTCCCTCTCTCCCTCTCTCTCGCCCTCTCCCTCTCTCTCTCTCTCTCTCTCTCTCTCTGATGTCTTCTCCAGAGTGTTCCTTGGCCGCCCGCTCCTCCCTCTCAGGTGGAGTTTTGTTCCGGCCCTCAGCCAGGAGCGCTGAGCTCCTGGCAGGAGAAACGTTTTCCACTCGCCTCATTTTTTGTGCGGCGGCCACAACAGCAGGTGAGGAGACGTGGAGCGACTGATAATGTCCTCCTGGTGTCTCCGTCCTCCAGGACAGACAGACAGGACGCAGCAGACATGTCACACACACACACACACTACCTCCACCAAGGAGGAGGTGTTTTTGTCTTGGAGGTGTGTGTGTGTGTGTGTGTATGTATGTGTGTGTGTGTGTGTGTGTGTGTGTGTGTGTGTGTGTGTGTGTGTGTGTGAGAGCAGCAGATTAACAGATTAGTGTTAAACTTCCTAACGAGCGTGTAAACAGAGGACCGGCTGCGTCTCTGCGTCTCGTCCCTGAACATGAGGCTGAGGCTGTGATGGACTCGCTGCAGGAAGGTTAAGTGGGCGTCTGGTGGTCTCAGAGCATATGGCCGCCACAGCGCCGCCGCCGCCACAGCGTGGGTGCCAGAGCGGGACGCCGTTCATCTTCACTTCCTGTTCACGCCAACGATGCTGTGGACAGACGCAGGCTCTCTTGGTCCTCGGCAACGTGTTCATGAACCCACATCACGACCACGACACAACCAAACAGGAAGTAGGTGTGGAAAACCTGCGCTGCTATTTACAAAATACACGGCTGAGACCAAGGCTGAGGCTGAAGCTGAAGCTGAGGCTGCGACCAAAGCTGAGGCTGAGTCGAGGTGTTTTTGGCCGTGGGAGCGGCGTTCACGTCAGCATTCCGCGGCCGCAGTGATTCCTGGGCGGCTCACTCCGTCTCAGGGAAGAATGCAGATTGACTCCAGTCGACACGCGGCGCTGAGCGAGCCTGCAGAGCCGCCGCTGCTTCCTGTGAGCCTGCGGCGCCGCATTAGCATGCCACATTGTTTCAGGACTCGTTGCCAACTCTGCAATTAAACCACAGCTTGCTTTATTTACAAGAGCATCACGTTTAATTAATCTGCCTACAACTCAGTCGCCCGACTCCCCCTGCAGGAAAGAAGCGGCGCTTTGCTTAATTACTGCAGAAATGAAATTTTAATAAAGCTAACAGAAGAACTCGACACGCAATCAGGAAGCCATTAGGCAGATGAAGGTAATCCAGCTGGACCGCAGAGGAATAAGGAGTCAGCTGTGAAAGTAAAAGGCGCAGAGCAGGAAGGAGAATTTAAACATCCTGTGCCTTCATTAGACAGGAAGTGCTGCTTTCATCTGCTCACCTTGGGTTTCCTGTTTCCTGTTCCTCTTTAGGATCAAACAGAGAGTTTGTCTTTATGTTTGAGTCATAAATATTTTGTTTATATTTTTGAAGATCATTTTTGATGATTTGTTAGATTTTTACATTCATGTTTCTGAACATTTAGCTTTTTTTAATCTTTATATTTTCAAGGATTCACTTTGATTTCACTCTTTTATCTTTTATCACTATTCATTTTACGATTCTACGACAAGAACGAATTCGATTCATTAAATCAGTCCTGATTTTCATCTCTGGGCAATCAAACCTTTGAGGTCTGGAGTGTGGAGGAAGATTCCACTTCCTGTTTACTTTCACACATTCAGATCATCTGACCTTTGACCTGGTTTCCTGTCACCTTGCTCACCATCTTCCCACCGTCTCCTTCTCACTTTGCTGTTTGGGACTGAAATCCATCACAAACAAGCGATGAAGTCTCATCTGCTGCAATTAGCATCACGGCGTTTGAGGAGCGGCACCGTCGCCGTGACGGCAGCGATTAGGAGCGAACGGCGCGGGCGAGAGTGGCGAGGACCCGCCTGTGTGATGTGACAAATAGCAGCGTAATTAAGACAGATGTGGAGTTCTGTGGGCTCGGACTGTCGAGGGGAAACCGGCGTTCCCGCTCAGGGACGATGGATGTGCGGCGTTGTCATTATTATTCTGAATCCCTCTCATAATTTGGCCCCCAGGACGGCGTTCCTGCTGAAGCGGAGCCACAGAGGCGATGAATTATTGGGTACAAATAAGCAAACAAAACACTTTTAGTCATATCTTGTCCAAATGCATCTACAAAATAAGACAAACGGCTCGTTTTCTAAGCAGGCGCTGGAATAAATCAGCAGAAAGCCGGCCGGAGGCGTTTGGCTGCTGTGTGGCGTTTAGGAGACGAAGCTTCAGTGCGGACGCTTCAGACGTCTGAAGTGTTCACTTTACTAAACACAGCTCAGGACAAACACCTTCAAGGAACAACGTCAAGAATCAAACACATTAAAGATCAGTCACCCATTGGGCCCAGAAGCTCTTCTTCTACTGAGCTCATCCTGCCAGGCAGCATCTCATATAATACATGCTGTTTATGGAGGTTCTGCTGGTTTCTAGCAGCCTGGTCCAGAGGAGAGCAGACCTGCAGCTCTGTTCACCGCTCTGTGGCCTTCACCACTCTGCATGCGTGTCAAACAGCTTCAGGCTCAGCAGGCTCTAGACTCAGTCCAGTCTTCTCTGGCTCAGCTGATCCTCACTGAGTCTTAAACTCCTTCACCTCTCAGCTTCCTGCTGAACATGATGAGGTTAGGGTCTCAGAGGTTTGAGCGATGGAATCCTCCGCAGCCTTTAGCTTCACACAGAATCTCATCTCTAAAACTCATTACATCGTTACCATGGCCAAGGCAGAGAAGTCGTCCAATCACGGCTCTGTGAAACCTAACAGCTCATTAAAACGTTCAGATTTAACTCTAAAGCTGAGGCCCAAACATCAAAGTGGTTCTTCCAGCGCCACCATCAGGCCCACCTGCACACATGCAGCTGATGGACGGACGCACAAACACACACAAGCCAACAGCACATCGTCCTTGGTGGAAGTAAGACAAGCGTAACCACGGATGAAATCAGGATGGAAGGAGAGAAGTGAACCTGAAAGTCTCCTTCATTCATAGAGGTCATAGAGGTCATACAGGTCATACAGGTCAGGCACACATGCTGATCAAAGTGTGAGGGCGTGTCAGCTGATTGCTTATGCATCATCTGGCACCTCTGAACCTGAAGGTCAATTAGCTGCTGCATTGATCAACATTCACCTCGCCGACGCCCCGGTCCTCTAAGAGACCCAGACATCTTCATCAGAGGATTATTAACAACCACAAACACGTGAAGCTGCAGCACACACAGGCCCGAGGAGGAGGAGGAGGAGGAGGAGGAGAAGAAGGCCAGCTGGAGATTCAAACCCAGCATGCACAGGCTCAGATCATATGGGCAGCAGATTGTGGTGGTGTCAGATCCCTGTTTGCTCTCCAGCTGTGGAGACGATCCCTACTGAGATCCATGAGAGGGAACAGAAGAACATCTGCATCCTTCAGCAGGAGCTTGTTTAGGGATGAATCAGAGAGAATCTGTCGACCTGCTCACACACACACACACACACACACACACTTCAACCTAAACGCTCCATATATTTGATGTAAACGTGCGGTGGATTGATTGACAGGTTCCTCAGTATTGTGAGCCTCAGTCTCCTTTGTCATTTTCACATCAGCACATAAAGACACAAACATATCAAAGCTTCTATCAGCAGCGTTTTGCTCTGTGCGTTCAGACTCTAGGAGGATTTATAGATCAATCACGTTGGTTCCTGTGTGAATCGAGTCTTTCCTCATAAAGTTAGAGGCATTTTCAGCAGCTGTGTGTCTGCTGGAGCGACTGAAGGACACACAGCTCACACAAACACAACAAGGGGAGGAATCCATGTGACAGCCAATGAAACGCTGCCCAGCATCATGTTGTACACCGTCAGCTGCTTCCCCCTGGTGGTGGTCGTTTACTGCGACGATACAAAGCAGGTTCTGTGTGGTTGCTAGCACTCCACGCTAACTACAAGCTACCAGTGACTCCACTAACTAGCATTACCTTACAAACTGAACATCAACAAGACGTCAACATCCTACAATTTGTCGCATTTTTACGATGAATGGAAATGTACAGCAACCTGAAGGCTAAACGAGCTGCTGCTACGTAGCTCGCTAGCAGGGTTGAGTCTGCTGCCGCTCAGATAGCAGCTCCACTGCTGAGCTAGCACAGAGTAACAGCAGACCAGTCCTCACAGTTTCCTGTCATGTGTTGATGTTGGCGCTGCGTCCATACGGTCCGGCCGCTCTGTGCCGAGCTGCTCTGCATTCTAATCAGTGTTAAGCGTGTTGACAGTGTGACTTTGACACAGCGGGGGGGCGTCTGTGTGGAGGCGACGCCTCCCCCGCCGTGCCGCCTTTGTAGCCATAATGCTGGTGGCCGGCAGCAGATGAGCCAAACAGAAGGAGAGGAGCCAACAGGAGCGTGTTCCTAATCTGTGCTGTGTTAACTTCATGTGCTTAGACAACAACATGATGAAGACGTCTGTTTCTTCATCCTAACAAACACTGGGACACCTTAACAGCCTGATGATGTCATAGGACGACCTCTGTCCTCATCTGTGTCCTCATCCATCTCATCTGGATCAATATGTTCTGACCACTGAGCCGCTTGGTGCAGAGAGAGAGAGAGAGAGAGAGAGAGAGAGAGAGAGAGAGAGAGAGAGAGAGAGAGAGAGAGAGAGAGAGAGAGAGAGAGAGAGAGAGAGAGAGAGAGAGAGAGAGAGAGAGAGAGAGCTCACACTGTTCACTGATGATTAATGATGATGATGGGATGATGACGTCATGATGATGATGTGATGATGATGATGATGATGTGATGATGTGATGATGTCATGATGATGTCATGATAATGTGATGATGATGATAAGATGATAAGATGATGTCACCATAAAGCCGCTCAGAGTTTCCTCTACCTGCTCTGTGATTAAACACTAAGCGCCTCTTCCTCACCAAAGTCCCACTGATCCACAAAATGTCCCTTTTTGGGAAATTCTGCTGACAAACGAACACGGATCAATACACCTGATCGACCCGCCGCTCAGGCTTTGATTCCGCTGCACCTGGAGACCCGACGATCGAAACTCCAGGTTTCTGCCAAGCGGAGCGTCACATCGATCACGTGACCGCCGTCTTCAAAAGCATTTGTGGATCCCGAGTGGAGCTGGACGCGTCTGAGCCGGATCGATCCATCTCTGCTCAGAGGGGAGTGAAGGGCACTGAAAGCATAACCTCCTTCAAAATGATTCATTCTGACATAATTAGTCATTTTCTTCATTTGGATCGATCAGCACAGTCCCTTTAAAGCAGCACAACACAGCAGAGGACGGTTTGATGATGAAGCTGAGCCAAGAGCCGCCTCCCCCTTCGCCTGAACCCTCAGTGGATCCGGCCAACAAACCTCAGCAGAGCCAAGAGCCTCCACACATTCATCTGCACTTTGTTTCTCTCAGTGTGAGCGGGCGTGCTGGTGGGGCGGGGACACGGGGAGGGGTCCGTCATCAGAGAGCGCCCACCTGTGGATCAGAACCACACAGAACCCGACCCGGCTCAGATCTTTACATTCTCCTCCACACGCCTGATGATCAATCAATCAAGAAGGATCCAAAGGCAGAGATTGATCTGCAAACTGATCTGCTGGATGTATCTGGACGTTATTGATCGATGAGCGACATCGTTTGCTCTCTGCGTTGCCGTGACGACAGCCTCGATCATTATCATCTTCATCGTTGTGAAAAAGCTGGATTTGATTTAAGATGAAGAAGAAGAAGTCTGTGATGAGGAATGAGGCTCGTCAGCATGAGGAGACCAGAGGTGAGGAAGACTCTGCATGTATAGATCATATAAGTCTGTAATGAGAGGAGAGATGTTTGTGTCTTCTTCTTCTTCTTCTTCTTCTCCTTACATGACCTCGCCCTGTGCCGATTGTACTCCCCCACAGACTGATTCCACTTATTCCCATCATGCCTCTCTCCTCCCTCTCCGTCTGGAGGAGAGATCTGAGCGAGCGACACATCAAAGCAACACGCCGACGTGTCGCTCGCAATCTGGACATCAGGAGTAAATTGAAGGTGATTTTCAATAACGCGTCTGACGACAGGAAACAGGCGGATCACAGTCATCCTGCCCCTCTGACAGGCGGTAATAAGAGACCACAGCTAATGTGCTCACTCTGTTTCAAGTGGATCACACACACACACACACACACACACACACACACACCTGCATCAGCTTCTGTCCCTCTTCATTCCATTAAAGCCTGTGAGCCTTTTCAACGTGCCGTTTGTACCAACGAGACCTTTGAACCTCATGTACAGACTCACACACGTACAGACTCACACACGTACAGACTCACACATGTACAGACTCACACATGTAGACTCACACACGTACAGACTCACACACGTACAGACTCACACACGTACAGACTCACACATGTACAGACTCACATGTACAGACTCACACACGTACAGACTCGCACACGTACAGACTCACACACGTACAGACTCACACACGTAGACTCACATGTACAGACTCACACACGTACAGACTCACACATGTACAGACTCACATGTACAGACTCACACACGTACAGACTCGCACACGTACAGACTCACACACGTACAGACTCACACACGTAGACTCACATGTACAGACTCACACACGTACAGACTCACACATGTACAGACTCACACATGTAGACTCACATGTAGACTCACATGTACAGACTCACACACGTACAGACTCACACATGTACAGACTCACACATGTAGACTCACACACGTACAGACTCGCACACGTACAGACTCACATGTACAGACACACACATACAGACTCACACACGTACAGACTCACACACGTACAGACTCACACATGTACAGACTTACACACGTACAGACTCACACATGTTCAGCCTCACACATGTACAGACTCACACATGTACAGACTCACACACGTACAGACTCACACACGTACAGACTCACATGTACAGACTCACATGTACAGACTCACACACGTACAGACTCACACATGTACAGACTCACATGTACAGACTCACATGTACAGACTCGCACACATACAGACTCGCACACGTACAGACTCATTTCTGTAGGTGCAGATTTCTGTAGAGAGTCAATGCAGTGTAGACGTGAGGGACACAGCCAGAGGCCCTGAGCTGAGAGAACCTGAAGGATGAAGACCAGAACCCAAAGTCCAAACTCAGATGCAGCTTCCTCCTCCACCAGCAGGGTCTCTCTCCTCCTCCTCCTCCGTTTCTTCTGCTGCGCTTCACTTCTCGCTCTCGTCCGTCCTCAAAGCGCTCGTCTCCTTCCCAGCTGATAACGACGTGTCAGAAGCGCGACACATGAGAACAAAGCCACGTCATGCTAATGCAGTGAGGCAGCAGACGTGTAGACGTGTAGAAGTGTAGACACGCTCACATCAGAGGAATATGAAACCCAATTAAAAAGGACGTGGGACGTTAAAGTGACATGATGTGTGTTAAACTACGACTAAAGAACCATAAAACAAGAGATTCACTTCCTGTCACTGATCTGTCTGAAGCTCTGCTGAAGGCTCTACTGAGCTACACACCAACCCGGAAGTCCCGTTGATCATCCGATGGTTACTGTTTTATGAGCATTACAAGGACAAACTGTGTGTTCTAGATGTCAATCACAACCACGGCAACATGTGACTCCGCCCACACAGGAAGAGGAAACCCTGACCCTGCTGCCCTGCTCGCTGAGGCAGCGTTACCCAGGATGCATTGCCTCCTCGCAGCACAGAGCCTCGCTGCCGTTACTCACTGGACACTGGTGATGAGGTGCCTTGCTCAAGGGCGTCCGACAGGCAACCATGGCCTCGTTAAAGTCTCCTTTAGATTGATATTCATTTTAGAAAACTCAAGAAAACAATCTATACTTTTGAATCAACTTATGATTTATTTACTGGAGCCTTAATATTTATTCTTCTTTTGTTTTCCCAATTTAATTATTCTCAACTGCTGATTTTCAATCACTTGACAGGAAAACAGCAGAAATGTCAGGAGAGAAAAGGAGAAAATGAAGCATCGATCTCCTTTAAGCACACAGAGACGTTTCTTCACTTTCTCCTCTTTACTTTCTCTCTTTGGCACTTTGGCACTTTGGCACTTTTCATTCACGCCGTGTAAACACTCACTCTGTGTCACGCTCTCAAACGCGTGGCTGCTAAATGCTGAGGTGCCGCTTGCTTCTGTCAGCAGGCTGCTACATTAGCAGCAAGCAAGGGAGGGACGAGCGGCGTGAGGGGGCGGAGCCAGCTGACCTCTGGGCAGCTGCGGCGGCGTGTCGGCGGGCGGCCGCGGAGCTCGGCCTTATCTGGAGCAGGCAGGAGGCACAACAATGAACTTATCACCGTCCAGCCACTTGGCGCGGTGTAGCTGCGGCCCCGCCACGGCGCCCTGACCGCCGGCCGGCTCCGGTTCATTGATCACAGAAGCTAATCTGAGCAGGACGAGTCGCTCAGGCCGCAGGTTTGGAGGCAGAAACGGCTGGAAAAACACTGGAGCTGTGCCAGGTGATATAAAAAGCTGCCAGTGGAGGGAAGTTGAATGAGTTTGCGCGGTCCTGCAGCGGCTGCACGTCAGCGCCGTCCCGGGTTCTGATTGAAGCCCGCAGCACGGCGGCTGTTCTCTCCTTGCTGTTTCTTTGTGGCTGAATCGGTTGCGGCGCCTCAAGAAAACATAAAAGTTTCAGCAGGAGGGTCAAAAAGAAAGTGATTCTCAGTCTGTTGTGCCTCTGTGAAGCTTTGAGCGCGGCGACAAAGACGATGTTTCACAGCCCAGATGAAGAACCAGCAACCCAAACAAGCGGCGTCTAAAGCGTGCAGAGTGAGTTTACCTGAGCGCTCAGACACGCCGCTCACACTCTGATGGGACAGATTTCACAGCGGCGGCGGTGGCGGCGGTGACGGGGCGGAGAATCATTCAGGCTGCATATGAGAAACATCAGAGCTGCTTAAAGCTGACGCCTCGGAACAACAACAACAACAACAACGTTTGCCGCATCGCTGCCGAGGACTGGGCGCTCTTCGTCTGCTGATACGAACCACAGAGCCGCGAAATGAGCCGGAACCTCGTCTCATCATCGCACACACACAACTTCACTCACACCTCCGAGAAATGTTACAGAGTCTATACGTTCAGACATCATCATCATCATCATCATCATCATCATCATGGCCATGTTGGCTCCTCCTGCTGTTAGACGTATTCCGGTGTTTTTATAGTTGTGCTGTTGTTCCTGATCACCAGCAGGGGTCAGTGTGGGGTCAGGAGACAAAGTGTGCATTCAATTCACAATGAATTGAGTGAAATCAGAACGAGAAGGTTTCACATTAAACTTAGTGAAGCTTTAAGTTTCCTGCAGTGACAGTGGCTGAATGTGTTCAACCATCAATAATAGAAATAACACATAAATAATTAGGTGCTGGAACATTCTGTTGCCCTGACGATGTGGTTGAGTATTTGTTGCACTGCGTTCCTGTTCAAGTTTTGCTCTTCCTCTTCATCTCCTTCCACTCCTCCTCCTCCTCCTCCTCTTCTTAATAATGAATGGCTCCTCCTCCGCAGCAGCAGAGTCTAAATGTATCAGATGTAAATATTTCACGCAGCCATGAGCAGCCTGAGGCGCCGCTCTACATTGTGTAAAATTAATCCGTCTGGATCAAACTCCCAGATGCTGCGTCCTCCCACGCCGTCGGCCCGGTAACCCGGGACGTCTCCTTGGAAACAGAGCAGAACGGCGCCGTGACCAGGTAGAAGCTACAACGCGCTTCACCTCCCCGTCGCCACGCTGCAGTTTGGTTCTGAGGCGTACAGGAAGGAGACCGGCGCCCTCTACTGGTCCATCAGGATATGAGGCGTGGGCGGCGGCGGGCGGTGACCTCACGCGGCTGCTTGCACTGCGACCGCACAATCAGGCTTCATACAGACTGGTTTGTCTCAACGCCTGAGATGACGTTACTATGGTGACAGCATCCACAGCAGGGATTGGCTGAAGCCTTCATCTGGCTCCATGGAGAGGAAAGGTCTAAGTGAGAGGAGGAGGAAAGGGAGGAGCTGAGGGAGCCACGCCTCATGACGCCTTCTAGGCCTCTAACCCTGGGTTGGAGCTCTGACCTCCTCTCTCTCTCTCCTCCTACTTTAATATCGACTTTAACGGCGTCCAACATCCGAGGCCTCCGTGTGAGAGTTTAATTAGGAGGAAGATTTCTAATTACATTGGAATCCTTCCAGAACAGATAATGTCGGACGGCGCCGTGGCACTGAAACGTCCAAATATAGCATCAATAAGTACAAAGTGTGAGGAGCCGGAGCCTAGTTTACGAGGCCCTGAGTCGCCGTGTGAGCGAGCAGAAGGAAGCGGCTCTTTGTCAGAACCTTCCTCACGCACGGATGATAATGTGGTAATTCATTAATGCTGAGTGTGTTCCATAACGCCGCGCCTCTTATCATCTCTGCTATTTAGTTGCCAATTAGACCACGGGTCCAATCGATGCTACATTAGAGAGATGATAACGTTCGGTGTTAAATCGTTTATCCTCGTCCCTGAGGAACGCCAGACATTTTGGGAAACGAGTTGCCGAGCGCCAGGATGGAGGAAACGACGCTACGGAGCAACGTCTGACCTGAAAGCAGCCGACACGCATCACAAATCATCCCCACGGCAACACACGTCAGCTGGCGCGCTGACACTCATGCATCATGGGAGCAGAACCCGGCCGCCGGACCAGGTGTCCGCGCCCACGCCTCTGCAACTTTACGACGCCGACAAATTCCTTCTGTGCTGGTGTTACGCCTCATGTCACCAGCAGGGGCGCTGTGTGCTGCGGTCCATTCTGATCAAGACACAACATGAAGAGCGTTCAAACTCAGCCTGACATACAAAGAGAACACGTCAGCGGCTCTCAAACTGCGGTACGTGTAATAGCAGTGGTTTGCAGCGCCCCCTGCTGGTGACATCATTATACTACTTAACTAAAGTTTGTGCATAAGCATCATTAACTCTGTCGTCTGTCACAGAATCTATAATAGAACAGAATAGATGAGTGACAGCTGAGCCTCTCTCTCACTCTTACTCTCTTACTAAACTTCCTGTGGCCTGGCAGCTAAATGCTCATCTCTGTTCGTCACCTTTGACCCCGGCTCCAGTAAACAGGAAGCTGTGGCCTATTTTAGCGCGTGACTGATTGACGGCGAGGAAGCATCGTTCCCGCGCCTCCGACTCAGACTGACATAACGGGGTCACGGCGTGCCAAAGGGAGAGTGAGAGGTGCCCCAAGGAGGAAAACAAATGTAAAGCAGGAAAATACCAAAATAAACCCAAACATAAACCCTGACAGAGCTCAGGCACGCCAAGGCTAAGGGACGGAAAGCTGCCGCAAACTCACAACTTACTTATTATTTACTATAATGTCCTCTGCCTCATCACACACACAGAAGTCTGCACCTCTAGGGGGCAGGAAGGAGCCGACCAGCTGACCCCGAGCCATCTGGTGCCGGGTTTTTGATCCATTTGTTCTGAAGGAGTTTGGTTGAGTTCCACAGATTTATGAGTGACAAACGCAACAAATTGATTTAGTATTATTAATGATCATAATACTATTAATATATTATTCAACACTTTCTTCCAACTTTATCATATTACATATTTAACCTCATCATTTTAAATAACAATATAAGATTAAATGTATTTATATTTATTTATGAGTAAAGATGGAGAAATACAAATCATCTCAACTTATTGTTATGTAGTTACATCATTATACATTAAATATAAACTTTAAACATGAAAACAAACAAACAGATAGAAGTTTGGAGTCTTCTCTATAGATTTAGACGCGTTACACGTATGTTCCTGTATGAGTCAGGACACGTGCCAGACGCTGCAGAAAGCATCGGTGTGAGAAATGAACCTCCGACGCCTTTGAACCGTGCGGATCGGCGCTCCCGGAGGTTGAGAAACTGACAGATCGAGGCCAGACGGCGATGACAGCAGCAAATTAAGATGTACGGCTTTTACCAGCATGATGAAATGAGGACATCAGAGGAGGAAACCAAGAGAGCGGCCGGCACGCTGCTGCTGCAACCACAGCTTCTCCACCAGCTCCTTCACCAGAGACCTGTGTGTGTGTGTGTGTGTGTGTGTGTGTGTGTGTGTGTGTGTGTGTGTGTGCACTGGTGAGCGCACATAATAACAACATTTCTCCATCTTGGCTGTGTTTGCTTTAAGAGCTCTCGGAGGCGCCGTGTTCATGAGCCAACATAAATTACTGTAGCCTCATCTTCAAACAGAGATGAAGAACATTCCTGACTGTTTGTCCAGATCCTAAGCGGCTCCCTCAGGCCTCTGTGAGCTCGCATACAGATCA
>NW_027467384.1:27500-39073 GCF_046128005.1 Genypterus blacodes | reverse complement strand
CACACACACACACACACTGGGTTTTATTCTACTTACAACTACTTGCAATATGAAATAATTGTTCTGTTTGAGTATTTATTTGTATGTTTTTAATCTGTTGACCTCCTCCTCCTCCTCCTCCTCCTCCTCCTCCTTGTGTTCTTCTCATGTTGGATGCTCCTCAGCCTCTGGACTCTGACAGGCAGCCTGACCTCCTCCTCCTCCTCCTGCATCTAAATCCTTTCTTCTGTCTTCATCGTTTTGGTAAATTCAGACATAGGTTTCTTCTTCCTCGCCCCGCCGGACAACGGAGCGATAGAGATGAAGGGTGATGAAGAGTCAGACGGCTGGAGAGAGAATGGAAATGAGCGCGGAGATGTTGAACAGTTGTGACAGAGACGCATGGACCACTCTGCTCTGCGCTCAGCCTTCACACACACACACACACACACACACACACACACACACACACACACACACACACATATTCCTGACTTCCAGCACTATTCTTCTACACTGACAAATGACCTCCTCCCTGCCTTCCTGAGTGAGGCAGGGGCTATGTGTGTGTGTGTGTGTGTGTGTGTGTGTGTGTGTGTGTGTGTCTGCTCGACCGCCTGTGTTTGCGTTCATGGTTGATGGAGACGGAAATGTGTGTTTGTGAAATAATGTGTGCATGAGAGCAAACACACGTGCACTCACACACAAACACACACACACACACACACACACACACACACACACACGTTGTGTTAACAGCAGACAGATGACTCATTCTGCACTGGGCCTTGTGTGTGTTTTAGACATTGCAGTGTGCAGTGCGTGCGTGCGTGCGTGCGTGCGTGCCTGCGTGCGTGTGTGTGTGCGTGTGTGCGTGTTTTTGTGTGTGTGTGTGTGTTTGTAGCAGCGATGAGGCCAGAAATGTAAGAATGTATGGACTACTTTGTTTACTTATTATTATTTATTTTATTGTGAACGTTTGTCGCCAGCTTGTGTGTGTGTGTGTGTGTGTGTGTGTGTAGACCACATGGATGCTCCTGGTGTCTCCACGCGTGTGCACAGCTCCTTCACATGCAGATTTAACTGAATGATGTTTTCCCATCATCATCCATCAGAGGAGCAGATGGCTGTCAGACGTCTCCTCTCACATCCTGGCAGATGTTTATTCTTCGGCGCCGCTCGTGTGTCATGCGTGTTTTTTAAATGTGAAGCATGCTGAGCCTGACGGTGGAAACCATCACAGAAAAGAAACACACACCAGCGTGTTCTCTGCTCACAAACCATCAAAAGTGGAGAAGATCCAGAGATGGAACTAAAGTGGAAGCAGACAATCAGCATCCTGGTCATCCATCAGTTTTCCATGGCTTATCTCAGTTCTGGTCATGGAGGCACCAAGCTGCTCCTCCACCTGACCAGGTTCTTCATGATGTCATATATGAGCCCTGCAGCGTATTCTGGGGCGGCCCTGTGGTCTCCTCCTGGATGGGCGTGGCCTGGAACTCCTCCCTTGAATCCCAGATGAGATCCCAGAGCGCAGGAGCGAGGGCATGAGGTGAATCTGGCCCGAGACCCTTTGTTCCCTCAGCTGTGACTCGGGTTAGGCTGCGGCTGAGGATGAACCCGGTCTAATTAGAGCTTCACACTTTGCTCCTGGCTGTAAGTCTTTTATCTCTCTTTGAAATATCACCTGTAAGACTTCACTCTATACTTTAGGTGCTAGTGAACTACATTAAATATGGCCGAGGGTGCCAATAAATCTGCAGCAGAGAAAAGGAGAAGCTGTTTTCTCGCAGAAGAAGGAGAAATTGATTACTCTCCCAAAGCAGAGAGTCGGCATCTTCTCAGCTGGCACACGTGCTGATAAATCTGCAGAGCGCCGTCTCTCTCTCGCCGCATCTCCTTCCTCCGCTGCCAATGATTTATTGACGGAGGCTTTCTAAGCGCCAACGCCAGAATGAATGCAAAATATAAAAAGTGTACAGCAGCGTGGTAACGATCCAGCAGGCCGGCCGGCGCTCCGAGGGCTCGCTGCCCGGCTGTGCATACATTAGCCATTTATAACGCCGTCCACCCGGGAGGCTCAATCCAATTCAGCTCCGCTTCCAACAGTCTGTGTGTGTGTGTGTGTGTGTGTGTGTGAACGGAGGCGATGATTGATGGTGTATTTACATATCCATAATATTCATATTTCCATAAGAGGAGGGACTCTCTCTCTCTCTTAACCTGATCCTTATTTGACCCAGTCGGCCTCAAGCAAAGGCCAACAGGGCCCGGATGGAAATCAGGTGTGTGCTGCGGTCGCCGTAAACAAACGCCTGATTTGCACAGTTTGAGGTTAGGAGAGGGGAAACATGTAAACGTGCTGCTCTGGAAATGTAAATGAAGTCCTCATGTTGACTTGAGGTTGGATTTGTTGGCGAGTCGTGGTCGTCGTTTCTCTTCTCGCTAGCTCAAACATTTGTGCGTCTGTTTGTTGAGAGAGACGCAGACGAGCCTCAGAACGCATCGCTGGTTAATCCCCAGAGAGCGACTCGATGGGGGAAAGCTGCTCTACGCTCGCTTCTGAAATCACATCCTGGGATGAGGGAAGCACACCGTGTGATAGAAACCAATTCCCTGTTGAATTTGCAGAGTTTTGGGAAAGTTTGGCAGAGAGGAAACGTTTGCCGCTCCTCATTCATCTAAACGACCTCGCCCTCTCTCTAAGCAGATGGTTCATGTTTCACGGACCCTGGTGGTGAGTGTCAGTTACTCCGTGCTCCTCTGCGTCTCCCTCGTGGAAGTGAACGTTTTCCAGGATCCATTCCTCAATCATCAGCCGGGCCAGGTGGGAGCGCTCCGTGGCAGATGGCGCCAAGCTTCCCCGTCTTTAGAAGCCAGCGGTGCTTCGCTGTTTCCATTTCCCACCCTCGTCACGCCGTCCTTGCCAACTTTGCCGAGCGGCTCCTCTCTCCTCTTCCTGTCTCTTTTCAGCGTTTTTCCGCATGGGCGACTCTCACTAATCACAGGTAGCGGTGGGTTCTGGTCCCGGTCCAGGCCTGGAGTCATTAGCACGCTCTGACAGACTGTGTTCTGTCACACCTGCTGATACGGAGCTGGTTTGGAAGACGTCTCGGTGTCGGAGGAACAAAGTGTTGGAATGGGGCCGTGTAGGAGGGAGCGGATGGCAGCTTGGCTCCGGGGCGACGAACACATGGGGGCTCCAGACTTTACAGCATCGGACCCACGCAGCAAAGAGGACATCCACAGACGATATGGAGAAGTATTTCATTTGCAAAATAACATTTAAAGCCAAAAACAAAATGAACAGAGGACCAACCTTCATCCAAAGCAACAGGGATCTGAGCAGAACACAGCACATTCAAACCTCTCTGCTGGATATTATAAACAAACACGTTGTTTATCTCCACCACAGGATCTTTGTGGTTGAGCACAGAGCTGTGAGCGATGTTGTGTTGTGGTCACGTCACTTATTCATGGGTATCAACCCAATCTGCTGATCTCTAACTGGAACTGTTCAGCTGTTCCACACATGTTGATACAAACACCCGAGGCTTCTCATGGACATTTATCTGAGTCTGTTTGAGAAATCAAACAAAAATTCGCGAAATTCAATGTCACATTTGTATTGATTCATTTTTTCACACAACGTTAACAACTGCTGCTTCAGAGAAACACAAAGTGTCCTCGTCTGTTTCTCTGAGGGATTCAGTCCATCAGAGCCATGAGAGCGTCTCTCTGTGCTCTGAACGTCCTCACACACACACACACACACACACACACACACACAAACGTGTGAAAACAAACATCCATCCAGACTGAACACACACACACAGAACAGAGCAGACGACTTCAGGATACTTTCAGATAAAAGAACACAGAAAACAAAAGCTTCAGTGATGGGCTACACAACACACACACACACACACACACACACACAGGGACCTTGCGGCACATTAGCAGATGAGAGAACACTAAGTCAAACCGACAGCTTCGTCTCTCCATGAGTCACAATAAAGCTCTAATATCTGCAGTCTGACCTCTCGTTCACTCTCTCTCTCTCTCTCTCACTCTCTCTCTCTCTCTCTCTCTCTCTCTCTCTCTCTCTCTCTCTCTCTCTGCCTATACATCAGACCCATATCGGCCTCTTCTCTCTCTCTCTCCCTCTACCCAATGACCCTTGACCTCCATCTTAACATCCTTCTCTGAAACTAAAGTTATTGGCCTGCAGCGTGTGCAGGCACTAAGGAGGTGACTTCCTGTGTGTGTGTGTGTGTGTGTGTGTGTGTGTGTGTGTGTCTATAGGTCCCCACTCACTGATGATGTATCGGCGTTTAGGACGTTAAGGTCTTAAGTTCACTCCTGTATGGATCAGATGGGATCAGATTGAGACCAACGGCTGAATAAAGACGACGTTTACATGATGTTGATGTGTCATACACACGTGTGAGTGTGTGAGTGTGGGGGGGCGGAGTTTCTAAAGCAGGTTTTGTTTCTAAAACCTGCTGAGTGTTAAAGTGAAGACGCTGATGCTGCTGAACACACAGCTTACTCCTCACAATCTATATGTGAGGGTGAATAACAGGGCCAGAGCACGAGGGGTTAATTCAGAGAGGACATGAAAGAATAAATAGGAAGTGAAAATGATTAAGTCATTTATTAATTTATCCTGAACATCAAACAGCTCAGAAGGCTTCAGTCTCACGTGTCTCTGTTCCATGTTTGTGATCACGTGTGTCTCTGTTCTATAGACGTCTCATGTGTCGATGAGGCAATGTATATACAGTATATAAGCCCACACACACACACACACACACACACACACACACACAAAATACAGTATATACAATTAGGCCTGTATATAAACCCACACACACACACACACACACACACACGCGCACACACACACAGATTGTAAATCCTGATATTCAACCTGCTGATTGAAGTGTGTATCCCATCTTTCACGCTCGCGTTGTGCAGAGAGAGAAAAGGGCATAAAGACTGCTTGATTAGCATTCAGATGCTAATGTGGGACACATTTAGCATTCACACACACACACACACACACACACACACACACACACGTACCCAGGGATAATCCTCCACATGTGAGGGTTTCAGCCCTAGTGCACCGTGTTGTGTTGCCGGATCAGAACCAGAGCTTCAGGATCAGATCCCACCTGGTCTCTGGCTTCATCGCTCTGCTTAGTGTCGGTCCATCGAGGCGCTGCAACGTGTCAGCGCTCTCATGAATCAACCGGCAGATTACCGCTCAGATCGTCAATATGGGAAACAAACGTGTTGATGAAGAGGCTCAGCTCCTCAGCATGCAGGCTGATGATGATGATGACGCTGAGCCTCATGTTTACTTTGTCTGCCTGTGTGTTTACAGGCTGAAGGTCCAAGGCTGTTTGACTCCAATGTGGCGTCGATATCCTTCATCATTTCTGAATATATATTTCAAAATCTCTAACAACCACCCAAAACACTATAGCAACCACCCAAAACACTATAGCAACCACCCAACCACCCAAAACACTATAGCAACCGCCCCAGCATGACTTTAAGGTGTCACGCTTGTCTCAGAGTGTGAAGCAGCTGGGAGACTTTCAGCCTCTCTGAAGCTGCACTGAGGACTCAAACACACGCTCGGCTTAGGACTGTGTGTTGTGGTACTTCATGCCAGTCTACACCAAACCAGACACACACCTGTCCTCTCTCTCTATGACATCAGTGTGATGTTGTCGTGTCTCTGACGGCTGCAGACAGCTGACTGGCTGGAGACGATGGTGAGACCCATGTTGTGCCACACGCTGGGCACAATGTGGAGCGATGCTGTCTTTGTTTGAGCCGACCTGCCGTCGTCTTCAGGGCACAAGGGGCCGCGTCTCTACACAGGAAGACCATGTGAAGCCAAGAAGAAGAAGCTGCAGCTCCGGCAGCACGGCCATGGAGGAATGTAGATTACATATCACACACACACACTCCTCTTCCCTCCTCATTGCTTCCTCTCTCCTGCTTCTCTTCCTCCTTCCCTCCCTCATGCTGTCACTTTGTTAATCTCCATCTTTTCATCTCCCGTGCTCATTGCAGTTCTTTATCGCTCTTATTATATCATTCTTATTTCCTCTCTCTCTCTCTCTCTCTCTCTCTCTCTCTCGCTCTCTCGCTCTCTCTCTATCTCTCGCCCCGCTTCTATCTAAGGAACCAGATGTGTGTGTTGTATGATTTATTCACAGCTAGAGACCGAGTTTCAGTGTGCGTGTGTGTGTGTGTGTGCGTGCGTGCGTGCGTGCGTGCGTGCGTGTGTGTGTGCGTGCGTGCGTGCGTGTGTGTGTGCGTGCGTGTGTGCGTGTGTGCGTGCGTGTGTGTGTGTGTGTGTGTGTGTGTGGGTGCTGCAGGCAGAATGCTCTCTGCTGGATTTCAAATGGCTTCCCTCCATCATTCTGTATGCAAATGAGCTTTCCTCCTTTAGACAAATTTGTCTTTCTAACTCCGTTCGGACAGAGAAATTAGTAACATCGACTCCGATGAATTTGATCAATCAGCTCAGCAGTCATTCGTGGAAGGCTAGCACAAGGGGGAAAGAGAGAAAATCCTCGTGTTTATAACTTAAAAGCCTTGAAGGATCGACGTCTGGGAGCTAAAGTGGGCCGCTCATGCCAACAAATGCTTGTACACTTGTAGTAGAGCGCTCTGATCCCCGAGCGGTCCCTGAATGCAGCATCAAAGCAAACAATAAAATCAAACCTTATAAAAGCTGTGTGTGTGTGTGTGTGTGTGTGTGTGTGTGTGTGTGTGTACGCCTCATTCCCCCCGGGTCGGGTTGGATCGGTCCGTTTCTTGAATCTCTTGCACCGGAGCGTCACACACAGACACGCTTCCGTAGATCGATACTCGTCCCTTCAGTGTTCAAGAGTCAAAGCGTGTTGTCCTCCACGTCTGTGACATATCTACAGACGTGGCTGCATTAATGCCCTCAGTGCAAAGGATGCTGGGAGCTGAGGAGCTGCGGTCAAAATTAATTGCTTCTTTTGTGGATGAAGCCTTCAGAACGAAGCTTATTGTTTCACAGCACAGATCAATACGAGGTCCGGTCCCCTGGCGTGTACGCGGCCGACACAGAGAGGAGCCGACACGCTTAGAGAGTCCGGCTTCTTTACGCCGCATCAAGCTTCCTGTCTTCATTCATGTTGAGCTGCGACTCTGAGCGGAGAAAGCTTTCATGACGTCCAGACTTAATAACAAATAATGTGAGTTTGACGCAACAGGAGCGACTCGCTAAAGGGCGCAGTGACCAGCAGGGGGCGCCACGACAAGAGCCAAACAGATTACAATCAAACCCCACTGTATCGTTTGTGTGTCCTTGTTGATTTCCTTGTTTTTCCCAAATAAGAACTCAAACATGCAGCTCCCAGCCGCCCTGCCAGACGGCTCTGTTTACGTTTACGTCCACGCCGCTGTGTTACAGGTGGGCTGCGTCTCCGGCCCTGATGTGTGCCTGACCTTTACCTCCGGCTTCATTATGCCTCCAATTATCTCCATATTTGCATATTCATATTTACACTGCACCGATCAGAGCAGCTGTGCTTCCTGACGCTGTTTGCATTCACATACAGGAAGTGAGAACGCGTCAGTCATGATAATAAAGCCAGCTGTCGAGTCGCATCAGGTGCGGAGGGCGAGGTGGCACTGGAGAACAAGGTGGCAACAAACGCCCGAGGGGCCGAAGGTCTGACTGTGCGTCAAGCACAGCGCCGTGAACGGGCGAGACGGCCGCGTTCCATTCAGAGAAAGGAATTATGCTCAGCCAAGTGAGAGTGTGTGTGTGTGTGTGTGTGTGTGTGTGTGTGTGTGTGTGTGACAGAAGCTTCATCCGCTCAGTGGCCATGTTACTGAGACAGATGGAGAGCAGCATCAAGTGTAATGGAACAGCAGCAGGAGGAAATGCTTTGGATGCTGGTAAACATCTCTGTGGTTAGAAACACACTCTCCCTCTTCCTCTCACTCTCTCTTCTCTTTCATCACATCACGGTTCGGCTCTGCCTAAAGGGACCAAACCTTCATTCATAAAACACAGAGGCGCTCGCTGGGTTTCTGTTCCTGTAGCTCTCTGTGGGCCGCAGCTGCGTCTCATTGTCACTCTGCATTCATGTTTAGATGCGTTCAGTGTTTCCTCCACACACTCCCTTGGTTACCACGTTTATGATGGAGCTGTCGGTCAACCGAGACTTTTGACGGCCAGAAATCCATCGATGACTTGCTTGAGTGGTTGCTATGGTAACCTGTGCATGCGCAGCATGGTTGCTATGGCGTGTGTGTTGTGGTTACTGTGGTATATCTGAGCAGTTGATGGAGTCGTTAAAAAGTGAACGGAGTCTGTGGTGACTCAGCTCCCGGCCCTTCACACTGCGTCACCTCGTCTGTGTGTGCCTGGGTCGTGTGTGTGTGTGTCAGTGTGTCTGACGCATCATTGCCCTTCAGAGGTGCAGTGACAGGCTAACGTGTGTAAACAGTGCAGCCATGGCGTGATTCGTCCCTCCACTGTGAGTCGTCCTGCGTGCGTCGCTCCCCTCTCTGTTCGTCCGGTGCGTCAGGAGAGCAGAACCTATTCTGAGCCTCTGAGCCTCAGAGCCTCAGAGCCTCAGAGCCTCAGAGCCTCGCTGCGTCTCTTCCCACGGGCGTTTGTGCACATATGGAAACACGGAGGGTGAGATCGTCACTTTGTGGCACAGAGTCCTCCTCTGCAGGATTGGCTGTTTCTCTCATTATAAAGTCTCTGCTCAGGTACGCATCCATCCCTCTGGGACACACAGAGATGTGTGTGTGTGTGTGTGTGTGTGTGAATGACATCATCACTAAACGCTCCACTGGCCTCATTGTGACTCAGTGTGCGTGGGAGTGCTGGGGGGTCTGATGGGCCGCATGCTTCTCCGTTCCAGAGGCTGAACACACAAAGAGGCTCCATTAATGAAATCGATCAGCCGCAGTGAAGGTCTGCACAGCTGGAGGCCGAGCTCAGTCAGCTGATCACACACAGACACCACGCACATCTGGAGTTGCAGGTACCAGCAGGAAGGAAGAAGTCAGCATCAGCCTGCTTCAGCCTGCTTCAGCCTGCTTCAGTCAGCTTCAGCCTTCTCCAGTCAGCTTCAGTCAGCTTCAGTCAGCTTCAGCCTGCTCCAGTCAGCTTCAGTCAGCTTCAGTCAGCTCCAGTCAGCTTCAGCCTGCTTCAGTCAGCTTCAGTCAGCTTCAGCCTGCTCCAGTCAGCTCCAGTCAGCTTCAGCCTGCATCAGTCAGCTTCAGTCAGCTTCAGTCAGCTTCAGCCTGCTTCAGTCAGCTTCAGTCAGCTTCAGTCAGCTTCAGCCTGCTCCAGTCAGCTTCAGTCAGCTCCAGTCAGCTTCAGCCTGCTTCAGTCAGCTCCAGTCAGCTTCAGCCTGCATCAGTCAGCTTCAGTCAGCTTCAGTCAGCTTCAGCCTGCTTCAGTCAGCTTCAGTCAGCTTCAGTCAGCTTCAGCCTGCTCCAGTCAGCTTCAGTCAGCTCCAGTCAGCTTCAGCCTGCTTCAGTCAGCTCCAGTCAGCTTCAGCCTGCATCAGTCAGCTTCAGTCAGCTTCAGTCAGCTTCAGCCTGCTCCAGTCAGCTTCAGTCAGCTCCAGTCAGCTTCAGTCTGCTTCAGTCAGCTCCAGTCAGCTTCAGTCTGCTTCAGTCAGCTCCAGTCAGCTTCAGTGTGCTTCAGTCAGCTCCAGTCAGCTTCAGTGTGCTTCAGTCAGCTCCAGCCTCACTGAGGTCTCATATTTGTTTGTTTATTCTCTCAGCTGAATCTCGACTAAGACGATGTGTGTTCATTATATTAAAAGTGAATTATTACATTCTGTTAAAACTTTAATAACAGTTTGACGAACAATTTCTTTTTTTTAGCCTCATGAATCTGATCATCAGTCATTTATCTACTCATGTCTTCATTACAGAATGGTGGAGCTTCAGAGGAGAGTTCTATTTTTCTTATTTTGAGGATTGTTTTTAATACTGAAGCTCTTTCTAAGTGATTATTTACAAAAAATACTTCAGAAATACATTTGTGTTATTTACACTTAGAAATCGATGAAGCGGTGCCTGGCCTGAAGTCGTCTCATGTCCCGGTCCACCCGTCCCCCCTCAGCAGAGTCCTGGACATCTCAGGGAGGAACCTCCTCACTCAGGTTCTGTTGTAGGAGATTCAACCTTATTGTCACATTAAAGCCGATCGTATCTCTAATATACCCGACTCTATCATGTGCTGTGTGTAAAGAAATCATCTGAGGGCATGGAGTCCTTGCTTCTCTTTATTCATACAGGAAGTCCCGCAGAGAAACAAGGTTCCATCCCAGCAGGGCCCTGTTCAAGCGTCTTGGTTGTGATTACGGGGCGCAGGCGGCGCTTTGCTCTCCCTCAGGAATTCATAACTCGCTTCCAAGGCACGGGCGCAGAAACACGGTGACAGATCTTTCATGCATACGCCGGCTGTGTAATCAGCCGTGGGACCGAGCCTCCAGGTGAGAAAGAGGTCATAACCACGCCTGATGGTCTACTTAACGCAAAGATCTCAGACAGATGTGACAGCAGGCGAGGTTTAAGAGCACCAGCCACGCCAGCATGATCAAGCAGGAGCTATAGGACCCATCCTTCTCCTATATGGGCTCTCTCGCATTCAGACGCTGTGATTGAAGAGCCCGGGGAGGGAGGAGCGGAGCACAGGGTGAAGTTATTAATGCAGAGGAACACGTGGCTGCTTTACCAAACGGCCAAACAGGAAGGAGCTGAAGGAGCGAAGCAGAGGAGCTCAGAGGGAAAGAGCCTCAGAAGAGTGTTTACCTCCCACAGCTGCTCAGGTTCAGTACATCAGGGCGGCAGATCAGCGTCTCATCACCACGGAAACGTAAGGATATCAAAAGACAACGGAGGATAAATGTGTCAATCAGCTGTATTAGTTTATACATTTGGAACCAGGAGAGGAACTCCATTACAAACCAATGTGTCAACAAACATGGAGCTCGTGTTTAAATGTGACCTGGATCAACATGTTACTGTGAACACACACACACGTGCTGCAGCCGGCAGGGGGCTGAGCATCGCCGTGACGACTGGACGTTATCTTGTTGGCGTTAGATATAAATAAAGTGGATATAAATAAAGCTTTATTTTCTGCCTCCACTTCCTCAGAGCGAACATGAGGGAAGACCACAGAGCCATGAATGAGCCTCTCTGTGTGTGTGCGTGTGTGTGTGTGTGTGTGTGTGTGTGTGTGTGTGTGTGTGCATCATATTTCCCTCCTTGGGTCTTTGCTGAGCGGATTATAGCATAAATGCAGAATATACATAAACTCTGATTTCCCTGGAGCTTTGTTTGTTTCTTCTTCTTCTTCTTCTTCTTCTTCTTCTTCTTCTTCTTCTTCTTCTTCTTTCTTTCCTTCTCTTTCCTTCTTCCTCTCTTTCTCTCCCTGCCTCATTATTATTCATCTTCATATTTGTATGTGTGAGAACGTTGCGCCGGGAGAAATTCCATGTGAAAGTCCCAAACCTCATTCCATCTGGCTGCCACGGTAACCCAGACATTTT
>NW_027467384.1:15000-20000 GCF_046128005.1 Genypterus blacodes | reverse complement strand
GTGTAAACGTCCAGCTCAGCACAGTTTCAATACAAAAAGGTCCCAGAACAATAAAGGTCCTGGAGTTATTTCAGCTTTTGTCCATTTTATTGTTTCTTCCTCAGATGATTCATCATCACAGAGATGAAGACAACGTATTTGCCACTGACCACCAAAAGGCCCTGTGATCAGTGAGACAAAGGAAGTTCAAACCTCTGTGGTCCAAAATGCTGAAACATCAGGAGTCACCCTGAACAAAAGGGACCTAAGGGGGCCTCTCTGGACCCCAGGGTGCCTCTCTGGACCCAAGGGGGCCTGCCTGGGACCATGGACCCCAGGGTGCCTGCCTGGACCCCAGGGGCCTGCCTGGACGCTCTAGGTCACATGACGAGGCATTAAAACACCTCAAAGTCAATCAGGAGAAGAACTCTCCAAGTCCTGAGAGTCAAAGCTCCCAGAATGTCATTTAGATCACTCACGTTCATCTGAATGTAAACAACTCAAACTCAGCTCAGCTCCTCTGTGACTGCTGACTTTCATATTTGCTGCCATGGTTTGATTGTTTTCCTTTTGCCTTTAATTTTTATCCACTAACTCGATAAGTCGTGAAATAATCATTAGATCAATCGATTAGAAACAGATGAATGATCGACAGTGACAGAAATGACAAATGATTAGAAACGTGTGAGGAATTCAATGGAAGTCTTAAAGCTGTGATATAGAGAACACACACACATACACCACACACACACACGCACACACGCACACACACACACACACACACACACACACACACACACACACACACACATAGCCGGGTATATGACACAAACACACATTATCCTTACAGCAGTGTTGATCACCAGAGTGTGACGGAGAAAGACAGGCATGGAAAATCTGTCAATACCTTCACACACACACACACACACACACACACACACACACACACACACACACACACACACACACACACACACACACACACACACACACACACACACACACCTTGTTAACCTCCATATATCTCCACTCTCTGACTAAACTCTTCCTGTTTACACTTCCTGCCTTTAGCCGCAGGGGATTGTGGGAGTTGTATTGAAATATTGACTCCTAAAATCCCCACAGGCCCGACCTGCTCCCACTTGTTGTCAACACAATTAAATGTCCCACACACACACACACACACACACACACACACACACACACGCACACAGACACACACACGTCGTTAGAGAAATCCTCTATTGTACACAGGAATAGAACCGTACACAAGTGTATTGACACACACTGACACGCTGACAAATGCAGGTACACACACACATACACACACTCATTATATCAGAAAGGAACACACATGAATGCACACACACACAGACACACACACACACACACAACAAACAAAATGATTCCAAGCCACTAAAGGGTCTCTGCTACATTTCAGAATCTCTCTCTCTCTCTCTCTCTCTCTCTCTCTCTCTCTCACCCACACACACACACACACACACACACACACACACACACACACAGTGCTGGCATGTTGCTGCGGCGCTGGGCAGCAAACTTCCCCTGGAATGAAAGGCAGCTAATTAGGAAGGAAATTAAATGGAGATTCAATGATAGAATCCAAATAGAGTTCAGCTGAGCGGCACGGAGAGGAAAATAGAAACACTCCTTCATCTGTCGCTCTCTCTCTTTCTCCTCTGCCTCCCTCCTCCTCTCCTCTGCATTCACGCCGCTCTAGATCACTGCGCACTTAACAAACAGAGGAGGAGTCTGGAGAGATGTTTGCTTTATTATGTGGAGATGTGAGGAGACGCTTAAGACGCATTTAACACAAAGGAACTGAAAATGAGAATGACCCTCTTCTCTCTCTCTCCTTCCTCCTCCCTTTCTTCCTTCTTTCCTCCCTTCCTCTCCTCCTGTGATTGGATCGTTCCTGTGTGGAGCAGAGGAACGTCTCAGGATGAACTCAAGCTCTGCAGAGGATTTTGCGGCGGTTTGACAAAGTGTTGTTTAAGGGAATGAAGTGGACCATAATGTGCTCCTCAGTGTGTGTGTGTGTGTGTGTGTGTGTGTGTGTGTGTGTGGAGGGCTGAGGTGAGGCAGGGAGAGGTGAGAGAGTGAAGCTAAGGAGCCCCACACTCTCATCTGGACTCACTGGAAAACCATGCAGGAACATTTCTATCATCTCAGGAATGTTTAACGACCCTCAGGCAGCAGTGGAGCCTGAATCATTCACAGCTTCATCCCTCTAATGGGTCCCTGAATGCAACACGAGGACGGGTGGCAGCAAGGAAATGTAGAGGGGGAAGGAAGGAAGGAAGGAAGGAAGGAAGGTCACATTAGAAGGAGACGCATGAGTGCATGAAATGAGTGATGATGGACAAAGGAAGGAAGGAAGGAAGGAAGGAAGGAAGGAAGGAAGGAAGGTAGGAAGGAAGGAAGGACGTAACCAAACTGGACTATAGGACACATGCTCCAACCAAGGTCCCTAGGGGGCAATGAAGGAGGCATGGAGCAGAACCAGCATGAACCTCAAGGGGCCTCAACTACAAGGAAGGAAGGAAGGAAGGAAGGAAGGAAGGAAGGAAAGAAGGAAGGAAGGAAGGGGCAGAGCTGCTCTAGAGGACACACAGAGGAGCTAATGTAGAGGAGATCCTAGAGGCTTTAACCCGTTCATGGCTGCAGTTCTGCGACGTTTCTGGCAGATAGATTCCACCTTAAGGAGGGAGAAGTCTCTCTGTAGCGCCTCACAGTGGTCACTCAGGGTTCTGCTCTTTATGAGCCGTCTTCTTCCTTCTTCCTGTTTCCAGGGATCAGACAGACAGACAGACTGAGAGACAGACAGACAGACAGACAGACAGACAGACTGAACTGTAGCTCCGCCTCAGGACGCTCGCTGGAATGAAAACATTTGTTGAGTTCATATCAGCTCCAGTTTCATGAAGAAGCTTTATCACAATTATACTGTGACAGGCCCAGGTCATTATGAGGGAGGAAGGATGGAGGGGAAGAGGGGAGGAAGGGTGAGGGAGGAAGAGGAGAAAGAGGAGAGGGGGAGCGAGGAGAAGTGGAGCCAAACCTGAAGGTTCACGAGTCCAGAGTTTACAGACCCTGAGGCTCTACAACGTTTTACACCTACAGGACAACTTAACAAACCACACACACACACACACACACACACACACACACACACACACACACACACGGTGACATCCTCTGCTCTGATACGCAGACGTGGCAGGAATGTGACGGCAGAAGAAAGCGGAGGAAGATAGAATACACCTGATCGATAAGAGAGTAAGACTGTGTGTGTGTGTGTGTGTGTGTGTGTGAATCAGCAGCTGGGCTTTGATCACCTGCTGCTTCCATCAATAAGGCCCCGCCCACTATCCACCATTACACCACACGTGATGACATCACTGTAACTTCTCCTCCTCCGATGTTCTGTGATCTGTATTCTTGTTTCTCTCCCTCCTCCTCCTCCTCTTCTTCTTCTTCTCTGGCTCTGTAAGTCCAAATCACAGAGCATGATGGTGGTTCTGCTCCTGCACACGGCTGTGACGTGTGTAAAGGTCAAACACGGAGCTGGGAGGTGAGAAGTGTGGAGCTGCTGAGTGTGAACACGGGAAGATCTGCATCACTGAGGAAGAGGAGAGGAACTCAGGATGATTAGAGAGGGAACCAGGCTCTGTGGTGCAGAGGGCTCACACACACACACACACACACACACACACACACACACACACACACACACACACACACACACACATGAATGAGATTCCTACTTGGCTAAACCAAGTCAAATCAGCCTATTGAACCACTTCTATTGATTTCTTTCTTTCTCCCTGCAACTTGGCCTCCAACACACACAAACAAACACACACACACACACACACACACACACGCTCTCTCTCTCTCTCCGCCCTCTCTCTCTCTCCCTCTGTGAGTAATTGATTTTCCTCTCTCCTCCACATCATCCTGTCATAGTGAAACCTTAGCCTGAGGGTGGAGGAAACTCTTGAGTTCTCCTGAACCCCCCAGCCGCACAACAACACACACACACACACACACACACACACACACACACACACACACACACACTCCTCTACCTATTAATTAATCCAGGTCGTTACCTAACGGCAAGAAGGGGGGCGCTGGTTCAGTGATAGAGAGCGGCTCAGTGTGACCTGAAGAACACTGGGACCAATCACAATCAGCCTGGAGTCCATTGATACTGCCTTCATTACAGGCCACAGCACTTTAGACCTCATGTACTCTGCATGTACCCCCCCCCCCCCCCCCCCCCCCCCCCCACACCCCCCACAGAGCCGATACAACCTGCTAGACAACATCTTACCCCCAACCCCACAGCACTTTGCATCAAAGTGGCATCAGTGTCGGGATGAAGTCAGCCACGAAACAGAGACAACTCTTAAGATAAACATCTCCGACATCCGATCCTGTAAGCAGATCGGGGAAAGTACAAGAACCTTGATCAGAGTGAAGCAGCATCCCTGAGCTAGAGTGACCGGGAAACCTGAGCGCCCTGCCTCCTGCTGAAGAACTCGCCTCAGACCCAGAGAGCCCACCCACACGTCTGAGACCTGGAACACACACACACACACACACACACACACACACACACACACCAGGCTCTGCTGCTGTCAAAGTGCTGGGCTCTAACCCTTTGTATTCTTGTGTTCCTCTGTGTAAACCCTGTGTTTGGAGCAGGATCCTGTCAGAACGTTCTGCTCTGATCCACCTCCGGCCCTGAGTGGGTGAAGAACCTCTGACACTCAACCCCCGAAGACACACAAGCGAGATCTTTCGTATCAGACGGTGCCGTCAGTGTCATGACGAGACGCCGGCTGTCAGCGGGCGAACAAAGCAGACGGATCCCTGAGAGAGAACCTTCTGAAGAGCAGCCGGAGGTGCAGGTTCAACGTTCAATGCCAAACAATATGAAGGCAGGAATCAAATAAGAACATCAAAACTTTGGAGTCACCTTTCATACTCCC
>NW_027467384.1:0-10000 GCF_046128005.1 Genypterus blacodes | reverse complement strand
TCACTGACCCGTACCTCCCTCCAGGCCGCATTCCTGTACATCTGAGTGCAAACGCTACAATTTTAATGTCTAATCTGACACATTCCTGTCCCCCCGATGAAGAGCACGGAGCGCTCGTCTTCAGAGGCGAGATGGACGCCGACCAGGTTTGAACTGGAAACGAGGAGAGGAACTCAAAATGTCGTTGGAGGGAGAAATGACAACATTTGGTCAGAGCGGAGGAAGAGCTGCAGCGGGCCAGCTCTGCACACACACAGACACACACACACAGACACACACAGACACACACACACACACACACACACACACACACACACACACACACACTGTAACACGCAGGCTGAATAAAGCACCTGGAGCTCACGATCTTGACAAAGTGCTTCAGTGTAAATTTAATGTCTGGTCTCTGAGCCGCGTCGCTCCGGTTGAACAGCTGATCGTCTCTATAATCACACACACACCGTCTCTCCTGTGAGGAACTCATAAATATATATTTCATCATTTCACACTCGCAGGTCTCAAGTTCATTTTTTTCCCTTTTTTTTTCTTTTAAAACAGACAAATAGTTTTTTCTATTTTACATAAAGATTTCTTTAAAATACATCACTTTCAAAAAAAAAAAACAAAAGAAGAGAGAAGAAGAAGAAGAAGAAGAAACATTTCCATTTTGCAGAGCTCATTGTGGATAAAATAGTGGAGTGCAAAGGCACTTTCTGGAGTAAGTATAGTGGGAGGAGCCTGTTTGGGCTCCGGGTCACACTCACCGTGAATCTGTGTCGCTACGTATGTACAGGAAACAGGAAACGGGGAAACAGGAAACAGTCTCTCTGCGCGTTTCCTCCTACAAATCAACACAGACCTCCCTCTCTCTCTCTCTCGCTCGCTCGCTCTAATCCGGTGTTCCGTGTCCTTTAAGTCCCGCCCACGTTTTACCTGCAGCCAGTCTGAGAGAATTTCATTTTTCCCCAAAGAAGAAGAAATAATTTATACCTTTTTAACGGGAGGGGGAAAAAAATAGAACTGCATAATAATATACGTCTTATATTCCGTTTATACATCTGGGAAAAGGAGGAAACGAAAAAAAAAGAAGAAGAAGAAGAGAGGAAAGATCATCAAAGGCGTCGGTTCAATTCCAGTCAGTAATGTGGCTGAACACAGATAGGTATAATAGATATATAGGTATTATTACAGTAACTGCCTGGAGTATGTGAATACTGGGGGGGGGGAGGGGGGAGCAGGGGGGGCGGGCAAAGGGGCAAAGGGGGCGTCGCTATCTTACAGTTGGCTCATGGCAGTTTGTTTCTCCAGAACCTCCAGGTAGTCCGGTTCTGTTCTGAGCTTCCCGGGCAGGAGGAGGGGGTGCTCGCTGTTCTTGCCGGGGTTCTCCGCCCCTACGTAGTACTTCCTGGGGGTCCCGTACAGCGCCGCTTTGTTCAACCTCTCCTGGTTGGCCACGTGGCGCCGGGCTGCCGCCGCCGCCTCGTAGGGGGGCACGATGCAAGGTCTCTTGGGTAAAGTGCAAAAGTTGTAGGTGAACGGGGGAACGCCGGCGGCGGCGGGGAGCTCTTTGCTCGATCGTTCCCCGAGGTTCTGATACAACATCTCAGGGGGCTCGGGGACGCTGATGCCGCAGGACGTCGGCGATTTGTCCATAAAATCCACGGTGCTGATGGTGTAGGCCCCCGGGCTGCGGGTCAGGACTTCATCCTTCTTTGCATCCAGGGGCCCAAAGCTGAGCTCCTTCAGGTTCCGGTAATACGCCACCTGCTCGCCGTCCTTCTGCATGTAGATGGGGTTTTGGCACATGGAGCCCACGGGCGGCGGGATGTAGTTGTACACGTGGCTCTCTGATGCTTTGTCCTGGGTGGGCTCGGGGGTGTAGGAGCCGTACTGGACTTGGAAGGAGTTTAGATCCAAGTTGTTGGCGCTCGTGGGGACGTGTTCCACGCCTTTACGCCGCTTGAGGACGAAAACAAAGAGGCCTGCGCCAAAGCAGACGGACAGGATGAAAACCACCAGCAGGCCCAGGATCAGAACCGAGAGGGGGGACTTCAGGGTGCAGCTCCGGGGTCTCCACCCTGGCCTCGGTGGGACTGGCCGAGCTGAACGTGGAGACGGCCGGGGTGGTGGGCTCGGTGCCGGGGCTCACCAGGGTGGGGGTCTTGGTGGGCGGGGCGTACTGCGAGGGGGGCGGCTCGCTGGGCTCGGGGCAGATGGCCTCGTTGCGTAGCGAGCGCAGCAGGCGGCCGGCGTGCTTGGAGGGCGAGTCGCAGGTGATCTCGTTCACCACCACGCTGGTGCTGGACAGCTCCATCCAGTTCTTCAGCGCCACGATGTGGCAGGTGCAGTCCCACGGGTTCTCCTGCAGGTCGATCTGGATGAACGCCGACAGCTGGTCCAGGACGCCGCGGACGGGAAGGTAGGAGAAGTGGTTATTCCGTAAGTTGAGCCTGGTCAGCATGGTGCCGCCGAACACGTTGTCGGGCAGCGAGCGCAGCAGGTTGTTGTTGAGGAAAAGAAGCTGCAGGTTGTGTAAAGAGTTAAACGTCTGTGGGAAAATGTCTTTGATGATGTTGTATTCCAAATACAGATACTGGAGCGACTGCAGGCCGGAGAAGAGCGACTCGGTCAGCGACTCGATGTAATTCCCGTTCAGGTAGAGGCGCCTCAGGTTGGTGAGGTTCTCAAACGCTCCTTCCTGTATGGTGGCGATCCGGTTGTTGCCCAGGTGCAGCAGCTCCAGAGAGCTGTACTCCGTCAGGTCCGTCCGCTGGATCACCTGTAGGTAGTTGCCGGTCAGGTGAAGTTTCTTTGGGTAGGAGGGTTTGGGGTTCAGCTCGCTGATGTTGTGCAACTTCCGCTCTTGGCAGTTGATGTTCAGGCCGCTGTCGGGGTTCTGCGACGTGCACACACACACGCTGGGGCACAACATGGGCACCGGGGACCGCGTCTGGTACACCATGATGGGGCCGAACACGTGCTTGTCCTTGGAGGTGATGCGAGGCGTGGGCCTGTAGCGCATTTTGGGGGGCCGGGACGCTTTGGGGATTCGAGTGGGGGTGATGACGCCACCGGGGTGGAAGGTCGGGGACAGCGCCCCCTGCAGGTGGGAGTCGGAGGGCGGGTGGAGACGCTCCCCCGCGTTGCGCCGGGGGCACAGGTCCTGCTTGATGAGCTGCGTGATGTCCTTACCGTGCAGACGGAACGGCGTCTCGCACACGATGTCGCCCACAAACACGGAGATGGTGTCCAGCCAGGATTTGAGGGGGATCAGGTCGCAGGTGCAATTCCAGGGGTTCTCCTCCAGCTGGATCTCCATGATGCCGCCAATGTGCTCCAGCACGCCGGCGAACGGAAGCATCTTCAGCCGGTTGCCGCGTAAATCCATGTGCGTGAGGAGCACGAAGCGGAAGACGTTGGGCGGCAGAGACAGCAGCAGGTTGTCATTGAGGATCAGCACTTTGAGCTTGTTGAGTTTGCTGAAGGCTCCGGGCTCGATGGCGCTGATGTAGTTGTAGTCCGCCTGCAGATACTCCAGGCTGTCCAGGCCGGAGAACGAGTCCTCCTTGATCACCTCCAGGTTGTTGTTGTTCAGGTGGAGCCGCTTGAGGAAGCGCAGGCCGTTGAACGCGCCGGTCCGGATCTCCTGCAGGCCGTTGTTCCCCAGATGCAGCGAGGTGACGTTGCCATAATTGACGAACTCGTTGGCGCTGAGCCGCGATAAGAAGTTTCCGTTGAGGAACAGCTGAGAGATTCTGTTCGGCGGCGCCTGGAACTGGCTGACGGCTGTAAATCCTTTATTCTCGCAGTTGATGTTGAGGATGTTCTCCCGCTCCTCGCAGGCGCAGCGGCTCCTGCAGATGTCTTTGGAGGCGGAAGTTTTGCGGCTCTCCGCTTCGGACGGAGACAAGCTGGTGACCGTGAGGACGCTCAGCAGGAGGAGCATCTTTACAGCCAGAGAGGGGCGCCGAGATATAGAGCCCGCATTTAAGTTTACAGCGAGAGAGAGAGAGAGAGAGAGAGAGAGAGAGAGAGAGAGAGAGAGAGAGTGAGAGAGAGAGAGAGAGAGAGAAGGGGTGAGTTCTCACAGGAGGGAGCGAGGAAAGGAGGTAGACGCGCACACACACACCACACACACACAAAAACACACTCACTTACACACACTCACACTCACACACACACACCAGCACGAACACAAGCGCAAAAAATCCGGCGCATCTCCGTCTTCGGGCGCTTAAATCAGCTGTGGCGCACAAAATCTCTCCACTGACCTTCAGTCATGAAGCAAAAACAATTAATTAAGAATCCAGCTTCGCTTCGCGGCTCCTCGGCTCCTCGGCGGCTCCTCAGCGGCTCCGGAGCGGCGGCTGTGCTGCGGACGCGCTTGGCTCAGACTCAGCGGGGGAAGCAGCGCCGCAGCCCCGTTCGCTTCCACTCTGCGCCGCTCTATTCAGCGGCTCCACGCGTGTCAGCCCGGTCAGGAGAGAGAGAGGCGGGCTGCGGGACGCTCCCCGGCTCCCGCTCCGCCCGCAAGCTGCAGCGCCGCATCTTAGTCCCGCAACCAACACTCACTTTCTACACATCCAGAGGCAAAGAATGCGCAAAGACGCACCGACGGGTCCCCAAGAGTGAAGAGTGCGGAGAGGAGACAGAGAGAGTGTGTGAGAATGTGTGTGAGAGCGTGTGTGTGTGTGCGTATTCCCGGAGCTGAGGCATAACTACAGCTGCAGCTCCGCACACTGAGAGCAGCGCCGAGCGTCTAAAGCTGCTGCTGCTGCCCGACTGCGTCTCTCTCTCTCTCTCTCTCTCTCTCTCTCTCTCTCTCTCTCTCTCTCTCTCTCTCTCTCTCTCTCTCTCTCTCTCTCTCTCTCTCTCTCTCTCTCTCTCTCTCTCTCTCTCTCTCTCTCTCTCTCTCTCTCTCTCTCTCTCTCTCTCTCTCACACACACACACACTCACTCAGAAGGGGGGTGAGGTGCACAGGGGCCGTTACGTCACTGACACAGTCAACACGCACACACATCGCGCGCACTAAGCAAATTTATTTAAAATCCTCTCCAGTCTCGTTTCGTGTCGTAACCAATCTGTCCTCCTCCTCCTCCCCCTCCTCCTCCTCCTCCTCCTCCTCCCCCTCCTCCTCCTCCTCCTCTCGGAGCAGATGATGATGACACGGAGCCGCCAGCGCCGCTCCGTTTGTTTTCACTCAGCCTGTTGGAGCGTATCACCTTCAATCTTCATACTTCAGATGGTATTTTCCTGAAACATGTCCCGGATGCTCCTGGAGAGGCGACCCGGAATGACACCGGGATGGATCCCAACACACACACACTCACACACTCACTTCACACACACTCATCACACACTGTCATCGTGTTTGTGTGTGTCTGCAGAGCCCAGAGTGTGTGTGATTGGGCTGATGGGACTCATTTAACAGGCAGGAGTTGTGAGGATCAGTTCCTCTGTTGGCCACTAGGAGTCAGTAAAGCGCTCTGCTCCTCTCTGGGTTGTTTGCTATGATATCATTATCATCAGACAGGAGGAATATCAGATGCAAACAGAGTGTGTGTGTGTGTGTGTGTGTGTGTGTGTTCTACATAATGACGCGCTTCTATGGACTCCATCATGATTTGGCCCGTTGATATTCTGGTGGTGTCCATCTTCCTCTTCCTCTTCATCTTTCCAACCAAGCAGAGCGACGTAAACACTCTTAATGTCTAAGTGAGTCTGAGTGTGATTGTGTTCTCAGTATTTAGTGTGAAAGTAAACAGTCCTGTCTGGACCTCAGACGACCCGACGGCCCCCGAGCCCAGGTGTGACCGCCGCGACACGCCTCATACGTGATTAGCAGCACGTTAACTCAATCCTGTTAGAAAGGCAGGGAGGGGAGGGTGGAGTAAAGTGAGACCTGCAGCCCGAGGCGGCCCGGCGGAGGCTCGGGAGCGGGGCCAGGCGTGAAGACACCAGGGTGGGAATCATTTTCTCCACGTCAGCGTCTGACAGGCTGGACACACTCCAGCGCCCAAAGAACACGGAGCTCTAAACTGTGAGGCTCAGCAGGGAGGACGCTCTGGCTGCTCTGGCTGCTCTCTGTGCATAGACACAATCAAACAGGATATTCTAAAGGAGTATGAACCTGAAGAGAGCATAAAGGTTGTGATCACCAGCTCATTCTAGCAGTCAGCATCACACATAATACGTGATGATCCCAGGAGAAGCCGAGGCTTTGAACACACAGGACAGTGAAACGTGAGCTCAGTATCCACATCATTACAAAGGTTCTGTGGTAACACTAGAGGGCTCTCAGACAGTTTATACCTCCACCAAGGCTGACAGTTAGTCCAACACATAAAAGTGGTGATTACAGCGCCACCGTCAGGCTGAACGTGACCGCAATGTATCCAGTTCTTCCCTGGATTGTGTCAAATCGGACCAACAAGTCTCACTGAAGTCTTTTCATGTATTTGTGAAATTTTGTCCAAACACAAACAACAACAACAACAACAACAACAACAACAACAACGACACGTCCGCCTGTCCTTCACAGCTGAGGTATGAAAGCGTCACAGCACCGTGTGGAGAGGAAGGGGTTAAACATCAGAGAGAGAGATCCCATCTCATGTGAGCACCCTGCAGATAATGACCCCCCCATCATCCTGATGCATCAGACCAGATAATGTGTCCGGATACTGAGATCGATTTTTAAAAAGGGGAGCAGAATGTGATCTGAGCGTCTGAGCGTCTGAGGAGGACGCCATCATAGAGGCGTGCAATCATGGAGGCGTGCATGAGTCACTGTGGCATCATGGGTTCACTCATGTGCCAACAAGCACAAAGCTGAAGACACGTCTGTCTCTCCTGTGTCGCATCGCTGCACAAAACATCTGCACCAGAACCTCACAGCTGGAGCTTCATTCACTGGGTTAAGCTCCGCCTACACACCAGTCCGAGGTCACTGGGAGCGGTGGCAGGAACCACGTTAAGCCTGAGGACGCCATGAATCAGGCTTCACTATGGGGCGTTCTGATGGATGCGTCTGTAAGGAGGACGCCACCTACTGGCAGACAGAGTTCCTACTGTAGAGTCTCACTGTGACTCCAGCGCCAACTGAAGACGCAATGATGCAACACCTCATGTTTTCGTTGACGTGTTTGTGATCTGAGACCAGGACACCTGCCAACCAGTCAGAGAGGAGCATTACATCACAGGCGGGCTGAGGTCATTGGGTTGGGGGAACAGCGGTGATCGATGCGTTGGAGTGAAGCTGCAGGGATCCACACAGGTTCATACTCTGACACCGCTTTGCTCCAAGGCACATTTGTCATGTCCATCACAGGCCACTGAGGAGGACTCCACCTGAAGCACGAGTTTGTGTGTGTGTGTGTGTGTGTGTGAGGAACAAGAGGGAAACAAGGGAAATCTAAACCTGCATCCTTTATTAATTCAATGACAGTTTTATTGAGTTTATGGCCTTCACGTCACGTTAACTAAGAGCTGTACTCTCATTTACATACGTGTGCGTGTGCCAGTAAATCAGCACATTAATCCTCTAGAGTGTAACGCCGTGTTTGCAGCTTCACTCTTCGAATTCCTCTTCCTGCCTCAGCTTCCTGACAACTTCCTGTCAGCGGTGTGAACGCGGCTCTGTGTGCCGCCGGCTCTTCACTCTACTGAGGGGAAACACAGGCAGGGAAACATGTCAGCCTGCAGGCCAACACGCAAACACACCAACACGCCAACACGGCTCAACCTGAGGCGGAGGACACACAAGTATGATTAATAACCTGATCCACTCTCACTTACATGCTACATATTTACACGTATGTTCAGGGACGTGTGCCTGCAGATGATGCATGAACATTAGAGGAACACGTGAACCAATTGTCCGTGTTTTAACCGCAAAACAGCCTGGAGAACCTCAGCTACTTTACAGAGCGACGGGTCATTGATCAGTATGAAGGCTAACACAGATTGAAGCTTTCTGGGTTAAATTTGTCTCATTTTCTTCTTCTACTGACTTTAAACAAACACCAATGACTCTAGGAGTACACAAGTGTGTGTAGTAGCTGATGCAGTATAAGGATATACAAGTATTGACTCTTAATGATACAAAGTCACATTTCTGTCAGTTTGATACGGTTTAGGATCAAACTTTCCATTCAATCTGCTTTCATTTGTCTGACAGAACTGCATCATCACCTCATGACTCCTGTGTCCATTAAAGCTTTCCACACACAGCCTGGTCTCCGCCTGTCCCTTAGATCCCACCCAGCAGCCTCAGACGGACCTTTCTAATATGTTTTAATGAGGCCACAGATTGATTTCTGTTTGCATCCAAGACTGTAAAAGCCTTTCAGAGTCTCTGTGCTGAGTGATGCTTCAGCCTGAGACCAGACAGCTTCACACACACACACACACACACACACACACACACACCTCCAAACTGTGGCAGATGATCCTACGCTGGATTTATGATGTCAGGGACCAACTGAAGGCAAACATACACGGAGAGACAAATTGATGAAACGGCTGCACGGGGAGGGAAGTGAAGAGGAGGAAGAGAAGACAAGATGAGAGAGGAGCAGAGGCCTGAGACACCCCAGGATCCGCCCCTCAGTCTGGGCCAATCAGGCCGCAGCACATCACTCCTTCTTCCATTTCTATACTGATTCACTTCTTCTTCTCGGCTGAGAGAACAAAGAGAAGGCTAAATCCTTAATTCATTACTTCCCGTCTGCTAAATAGTGCTCCCTCAGTCAGTTTGGCCAAGCTGGACAATCTGCAGCCTGCCGGGAAGCGAACCCACATCTCCAGAATCAATAAAGTGAAATGAATGTGTAAAATCAATCATGTTACCCTTTAAAAGTTTGTAATTTATCTTAATGCTGCATCTTTGCTCCTTTTCTGACACCATCACACACACAAAGACCAAACTTCACCTCCACACAGTGACGCAGACCTTCTCTCTCTCTCTTTATTAGTTTGGGAGATCTGAATGTAAATCAATAATCAATACTCTGATCAGTTATAGATGGAGCTCTGTAGCTGCTTTGTCCTTTACTGAATCAGCTGAACTCAGCTCCATGATGCTGCTAGGTGATGTTTGTAGCTCCTATCTGAAGAGGACTGAGGGACCACCAGATCCAGATCCTACTGATCCAGATCCCGCTGATCCAGAGGTAGGGAGAGTTCTGGTTTGAAGGCAGCTGTACCGTTCTAAGACTCTGCTACCATCTAGTGGTGACACAGTCTGAATGGTTGTATACGGCCTAAAGAGAATTATATAACATTTGCACAACTACACACACACACACACACACACACACACACACACACACACACACACACACACACACACACACTCAGAGGCAGACACATAATCCCCTTGGCGATGTGATGCAGTAGTAACTTGGTATTTCACTTCAACAACCATCAGTGAAACATTAGTGCTCTTGATGAAAGCAGAACTTTGCCATCACAACAGAGCAGCTCAGCCCAGGAAGGAGGCGCTGAACCTGAGCAAACACGGGGCAAACACACACGGGGGTAATTTGACAGAGTACATATGGGACATGATGTAGAGACACAGGTCTTCATTGGAGACGATACAGAAACATTCAGTCTTGTGTCTATTTAATCAAACTAATAGCATCCTGGAATGTACACACAACCCTTTAATCCGCACAACCAGCGTCTGCCAACGCAATCCTACACTCACTTTAGACGGCCCACCGTGCTGTGTGTGTGTGTATGCAAAGGCAAATGAGGGTGCTGATGCATGACATCGTCTCCATCAAGCACATTGTGTGTGTTTGTGCGTCTGTGATGTCATCTTTAACTGCAGGGATACGGCGGTGAGGATGTGAGATTATGTGCGGTAGGTGAAGCGTGGCTAGAAATATATTAACATAATTGCTGTCTGGTTTCATATTTCATTGTGGAAGTGAAGGATGTGCTGGCAAGATAAATGAAGGGTAAAGACGATAATAGAAACTCTCACACCCA
>NW_027467383.1:0-26643 GCF_046128005.1 Genypterus blacodes | reverse complement strand
GAGAGAGAGAGAGTGAGAGGAGAGAGACAGAGAGAGACAGAGAGAGAGAGAGAGAAGAGGAGAGAGAGTGAGAGAGGAGAGAGAGAGAGAGAGAGAAAGGGGGGGAGGGAGAGAGAGAGACACAGAGGAGAGAGATCGAGAGAGAGACAGAGTGTGTGTGTGTGTGTGTGTATGTGTGTGTGTGTGTGTGTGTGTGTGTGTGTGACCCTGTAGAGTTCAGGTCTCTTTCACTTCTCTGGTAAACACACAGTATTGTGTCTGCAGGAGGGAGGTATGAGTGTGTGTGTGTGTGTGTGTGTGTGTGTGTGTGTGTGTGTGTGTGTGTGTGTGTGTGTGTGTGTGTGTGTGTGTGTGTGTGTGTGTGTGTGTGTGTGTGTGTGTGCGCACGTGCGTTGGCTCAGGGAAACAGACGCAGGCCTGAGTGACGTCAACATAATCAAGGCTGCCTGCAGAGGAAGCAGGTTAACGAGCGGCAGAGGAGCGTGTGAGGCCGCCGCAACAATGCAGGACGCTCTATCGCTCCATCGCCACAATCAACCAGAGGAGGCAGGAAGCAGAAGTGAGCCAACGCCAATCAGCTGATTCACCTGGACAAACAAACTGAAGCAGGGCCACACAACACAGAGGGGAGTTACTGAGGACACACACACACACACACACACACACACACACACACACACACACACACACACACACACACGGGGACACACACACAGGCACACACACACACACACACACACACGGGGACACAAACACACACACACGGGGACACACACACACACACGCACACACACACACACGTAGACACGCAGACACGCACACACACACACACACGCAGACACGCACACACACACACACATGCAGAACGCAGACACGCGCACACACACACACACACGCGGCCAACATAGATTGACACATCAGCATTAGTAGTATAGATGGACCAACACGTGACCAAAACACTGAGGTGGGTACAGCGCCACCATCTGGTACCAGAGGTGCTGGTATCATCATCATCATCATCATCTTCATCATCATCGTCCTCTCTTAACCACACACAGGTTTGTGTCAGTGTCTGAAGCTGTTGCTATGGTGACCAGGCCTCCTCAGACTGCAGCGTGTTCATCATCATAACTCATTTTTTCCTCCATGATTTTTCCAGACGTTTCCGTGACAACAGTGCTGTTAATTCAAAATAAGACTCAACTTTAACTCTCAGTCTGATTTTATTGCCATTTGCTCGCAATAAATTACAATAAAATATGTACATATGTAAGTTATTAAGGCAGAAGAAGACAAGAAGGTCAATCCAAAGTCTGTCTCTGTCCAATCAATCAATCAATCACAGGTGGTTGAACAGGAGGCATGTGTGTGTGTGTGTGTGTGATCCTTCCTCAGGTGGCTCCAGTGAGCAGCGTCGCCCCCTGCTGGTCACGGCTCAACCTGTCAAAGCTCTGAGCTCCTCCTCCACAAACTGAAGAGGTCTGAACCCTTTGATGACCTTTGACCTCCTGAGGTCACTGGTGTTTCCATGGTTACTCCTCACAGCAGGGATTCAGAGACGTTTCGTGGTAAAAAGAATAAAAATGGTAGTGTTGTCTCATAATGTTGTTTCAGTCTAAATTAAACATGTTGAGGTAAACATGGCAGCCAGGAACGCAAAGGGTTAAAGAATCAGCTGATTGGCTGTGAGCTGTGTGATTGGCTGAGTCCCACGTGTGTTATTGTGCAGCGTGAGAGGTCACGTGATCCCAGCGTCCTCTTCATCTGTACGCTGAGCTTAGGAGCATGTGAAAGGTCACAGAGGTCACAGAGGTCACCGTGTCCTGTGGCTCCGCTCAGGCCTGGTACTCCTTCAGCACCTGGCCTGCGATCACCAGTCTCTGGATCTCGCTGGTTCCCTCGTAGATCTCTGTGATGCGAGCGTCGCGGTAATGTCGCTCTGCAGGCATGTCCGTCACGTAGCCCATCCCCCCCAGCACCTGGATGGCCTGGCACACACACACACACACACACAGGTCAGAGTTCACTCAGCATCGCCGGCAGAGGGCGCCAGCCGTGATGAAACAGGAAACAGACGCTTACCTGGTGAGAGCAGAACGTGGCCGCTTCAGACGCAGCCAGTTTAGCCATGGCTGCTTCCTGTTAGACAGGAAGGAGAGGAAGACATGAGAGAGACACAGAGAGAGAGACAGACAGACAGACAGACAGACAGACAGTTGTGTCCTCACCTTGGTAAAAGGCTTCTTGGCGTCTTTCAGCATGGCCGCCTTCCAGGTGAGGAGTCTTGCACTCTCTACTGCTACAGACATGTCAGCCAGTTTGAACTACACAAAGACACACAAAGACACAAAGATCAAGCTGAACACACACACACACACACACACAGGTACACGCAGGTACACACACACACAGACACACACACACCTGTACAGCCTGCAGTTTGCCTATAGAGGCTCCAAACGCTGTGCGCTTGTGTGCGTAGTCTGCAGCACAGTCCAGAGACGCCTGAGCGATGCCAAGAGCCTGGGAGGCGATGCCAATACGACCGCTGTCCAGAGTTTGCTACACAACACACAGAGACACACAGAGACACACAGAGACACACAGAGACACACAGAGACACACAGAGACACACAGAGACACACAGAGACACACAAGACACACAAGACACACAAGACACACAGAGACACACAGAGACACACAGAGACACACAAGACACAGAGACACACAAGACACACAGAGACACACAAGAGAGAAGAGACAGAGGAGACAGAGGAGACAGAGGAGACAGAGGAGACAGAGGAGACAGGGGAGACAGAGGAGACAGAGGAGACAGAGGAGAGGTCATCACAGTCTTTACTGCTCATCTTCATCATCTCAAACATTATCAATGACTTTACTATTATTGATTGAATTGTTTAGATTTGATTCCATCTGACTTTCTAAGCTTTCATGTTGATTTGTTTACACTTTGTCTTCCTCTCTCCTATTTATTATTCATGGATCTATTTGATCTGTCTGCCTTTAATCTCTGACTCAGCCTGACTGACTGAGCCTGATTGAGCCTGACTGATGAACTGAGCCTGACTGGGCCTGACTGACTGACTGACTCGTAAAGTCCGACGCTCAGTGTTACCATGGCGATTTTGAACCCGGCTCCGCGGGGGCCCAGCATGTGGTTGAGCGGCACCCTGCAGTCCTCCAGGATGATGTTGGCGGTGGACGAAGCTCGGATCCCCAGCTTGTCCTCCTTCTTCCCCAGGGACAGACCGGGGTGAGGCATGGGGACCAGGAAGGCACTGATGCCCTGCAGAGAGGCAGCACACGCGTGTTAGAGAGCACAGACCCAGCTGCTCTGGAGGCCATGGGCGGCGGCTGCGGCGGCTCCTCCTCCTCCTCCTCCTCCTCCTCCTACTCCTCCTCCTCCTCCTCCTCACCTTGTGCTTGAGCTTCTTGTCTGTGGTGGCGAACACGACGGTGGCCGAGGCGTCCCAGCTGTTGGTGATCCAGGCTTTGGTCCCGTTCAGAACCCACTCCTCCCCCTCCTGCCGGGCCACTGTGGAGGCTGCACCTGCATCACTGCCGTTACCTGAGGGTCACACACACACACACACACACACACACACACACACACACACACACACACACACACACACACACACTTGTCAGAGCAGACGACATGCTGACGTGCTGTGGGAGTATCTCAAGACCTTCAGGCAGCATCTGTGTGTGTGTGTGTGTGTGTGTGTGTGTGTGTGTGTGTGTGTGTGTGTGTGTGTTCACCTGGCTCACTAAGGGCAAAGCAGCCCACCCTCTCCCCGGTGCTGAACGGTGTGATCCACTGCTGCTTCTGCTCCTCTGTTCCAAACTTCAGTATGGGTCCGATGTACAGAGACTAAAACAGAACCACACGGATCAGAACACACAGGCCGACGCCCACACGGCCTCCCCCTGCTGATCTAAAGAGCCTCACGTTGTTCACAGACACCACCACCCCGGTGCTGGCACAGCCTCGACTGATCTCCTCCATGGCCAGACTGTAGGCCAGGTAGTCCAGGCCGGCTCCGCCCAGCTCCTCAGGCACCTCCACCGCCATCACGCCCATCGCCCCCAGCTGCTCGATCTGGAGACAGGAAGCGTTACAGACAGCCCCCATAGGAGCTGTGTGTGTGTGTGTGTGTGTGTGTGTGTGTGTGTGTACCTGTCTGGCAGGGTAGGCGTGCTCTCTGTCCAGCTTGCCTGCTATAGGGCTCAGCTCTCGGTCAGCGTAGTCCCTGCAGGTCTGCCGGAGCATCTGGTGCATCTCTGGCAGCTCTGCTAACTGAGCCAGGCTGCGACAGCCGACACACAAACGCAGCGCTGACGAGAGGAAACATCACAACATGACTTCACACATGAGCCACACCAGCTCACACTCAAACTATTATGAGAGTCATTTCATTTGTGTGTTTGTTTTCCTCCACATGAATCAAATCAAACCTCATTTTGTAGAAACATTAAACACGTTTAAACAGTGTCACAGACCAAAGTAACATGCATGTATAAACTGCCTTTACAATCAATAAATAAGAAGAAATGCCACAGACACATTTAGGAAAACAACTGAACTCATGGGTCCGTGAATGCAGCAGCTCTGTTATTTAGGTGAGAGGTCACCGCTCCATCGTGAGGACAGTCTGCGGGGTCACGGTCACTCAGCAGAGGTCAACAAGGGTCAAAGTGTTTGGAGGAAAGATGATTAGAAACTATTGATGAAAACCAGAATATAACTGTTTATGCTCCATGTTAGCCGTGTGTGTGTCTGTGTGTGTCTGTGTGTCTCCGTTTCGCTCTAACTGAAGCCTCCTGTTGTTCATGAAACCATTCAACATCTAAGCTGCGTTCCTCTCCTCAGACTGATCAGTGATTTGTATTATATTGATCAGTGATTTATTTTATGTTTTGTAGTTTTGACTCGAAGCTACAAATCCCCGCTTCACCTGAATCACACAGCGCGGAAGCCTAGCATGCTAAGCTAACTCAGTGTTTCTGTGTACATGTGTACATGTAGCTTGCTTGCTACAAACACAGCGCTCATATATAAGCGATCAAAGCTTAGCCTAACGACGGACTTTATTAAATGACTTTATAAAGCGAACAAACCTTTTCTTGCTTTGAAAATAGCCGCCATGTCTGCTCGCTCTGCGCCTGCTTACAAAACTGACAGCAGAACAAATTTATCCGAGGGACCTGAATTGCACTGGTGCGTTTACGTGCGGTCAGAATGTTTGCAGCTCCGCGGTCAGAGGCAAAGGTGCCAAAGGTGCGACGTCTTTATCGTGAACGTTTATGAATTAAGATGTAATGAAAAAACGAATGGTGTTGAAATGATGCTATAATCTTGATTTACCTGACCTGAGATTATTATTGTCGTTGTTGTTGTTTTTATTATGTTTAAACACCATTCCCGTCTGCTCCCCTGGGTTTCGGGTTCGTGCCTGCATTTGCTTCCAGGTTTCATAAAGAAATTGGGTCAGAATTAAATTCCGCCCTCAAACAAACTAAAGGACGCAGATAAACATAATAACAGAGTCATTTATCAGTGAGGTGAATAAAGTAATCCAGCCAGGGAATTTTGATTACACGTTTATTTGTTGGCAGCATAGAAAGTCAGTAAAGTTTGTTGTGTGTAATGCTGTCATGTTGTCTCTTCAGGGTGGAGCGGAGGTGGCGGAGGCTGAGGGGAGCGGGAGGAGGGAGAATAAAAAGCGGGGCGGCCGGCTGCACCAGCACCGCGAGGTCAGCAGGGGGCGCTCACTTGCTGGCGCTGGTGAAGGTGAAGCAGCCTCTCTGGTGGAACTGCATGTCCCTGATGCGACGCATGGACTGGATCTGCGGCTGGTAGGCAGAGAAGTCGTTGTAGTGTCTGTACTCTCCGCACTCGAACAGGTACTGGTAGCCTCTGTATCCGGGGTACTGGTAACCCACCCACCTGAGAGAGAGAGCAGGGTCACAACGGGAACAAAACAAGCCTCCACTAACATCACACACTGATGGCAGCTGGTCCAATCAGCTGTTAGCACCACATGGAATGTTTGGGTCCTATTTGTTACATCAGTCCCTCTGTTACCTCTCTCTTACTAAAATCATTTAATACTTTGCATTATTTCCTTCTCTCCCGACCTCAGGTGAATCTATATTGCATAATTTTAAACATTTACATCATCAGACCTCCCTGTGGACCTCACACTACACTGCCGTGCACACTGAGACCAAACAACAGAAACCCTGTGGACACTTTAAAGTCCACATTTACACACCTGCACTTCTGGAACAAGTCTATCTTTAGATGATAACAGAGCTGTAACCTTTGTTGTATTTATTATACTGTGGTGTTTCGGGGAAATTTAATCAGAATATAAATCTAGAAACGGACCAAACTTTGCTGAGATCCCTGTGTTATTGCTGGATGTTGGTGTGAGTGTTGGGTGTTGGGTGTGTACTCACGCTCCTCCTGGCACCTTCACGCTGCCCACTCTGTCACAGAAGCCATGGGCCCAGAGGGTGGGCACGTCATCCTCCTGGATCTCCATCTTGTTGCCCTTGAAGTCGGAGAGCTCGTACAGGCAGATCTTGTGCTCCAGGCTGTCCTGCAGGGCGGAAAGAGGACACAGGAAAAAGTTACTCCCACAATCCCTGAAACTCTATCTGGCCTTGTCCCAGTTGTCCCAGTTGTCCCAGTTGTACCATGCGGATGGGCCTGAAGGACATGATGCAGTCACTGCGGTAGGAGTTGCTCCAGGTATCCCAGCGAGGATACTCTCCCTTCTCCAGGATGAACATCTCCCCACGGAAGTTAGTCTGCTCAAAGGCAACAAAGCTGGAGAGGGGGGGCCGCCAGGCACAGGGGGGGCACAAGAGGGGGAGAGGAGAGGAGAGAGGGATTAGAGGAAGAAACCATCAACTCCTCGATCAGGTATGTGTCGGGGCTTTGGTGTCGCAGCAGTGGAGCAAATCGGTGTCCACTTACGGGCCGCACTCCACGATGATACTACGCACTCTGTCCATGCCGCGGTCACACACGTTCATACACTCATTCTGGACCTCCATCATCCTGCCCTGGAAGTTCTCCTGGTCGAACAGCATCATCTGTGCAGGAGTGAGATGGGGTTGAGATGAAGTTACAGTTTTTAAAACTCGTCCTCTACCTTTAACCCCTAACATTAACCAGCCGTGTCTGGAGCCTACAGACACTTTGCTTAACCACTTCTATTCAGTACGGGTGGGACCCAGGTTCTATCTCACACGCTGGCCTGCATCACTGTCACTTCGTGTTCTGAACCAAATCATTTTGGCCCAGAACCGTTCAGAATTAGCCTCCTGAATCAGGACAGAACCAGGTCCATGTTGGTGGAAAAGAAGCATCTGTGTCCTCAAACATTTCATTGTTGTGTGGTTGTCGCGGTTACTCACTCTGAAGGATCCCACGCCGGGCTCGCCGGTCTTGGTGGCCTTGCTGGAGGCGGCGGGGGCGGGGGCTCCCTTCTCCTTGGCATCGGTGCCCTGGCTGGAGGCGGACTTGGCTGTCTGAGACATGGTGAGGGTCTGAAGGAGAGACGGAGGAGGAGTCAGTGGAAGTGATGGGGTTTCAAACTGCTTCACCTGACTGACTGATTCTGACACACAGGCTCTGAGTGGGTTCTAAATTTCTGGTTGACATCGTCTGTGTGAACAACAGAGGCGATTCAGGTTCAGGTCTGTCCCATAAAAGCCTTCATGGCTCAGGTGGTCCCCAGCCCCAGCACCTGGACCTACAGCCGGTCCCCCAGGCCGCCACACACACAGGACACAGGAACTTCACTGCTTTCACCTGCTCGCTCTCTAGCTCAGAGGTAATGTCTCATACTTTATAATGTAAGGGTTAGTGGTTGCCATGGTAAAACCCAGTCTGAAGGTAACTTCCTGTTTAGTGTACGGTGACACATAGATCTGACAGTCCAGCCAAAAGATAAGGTAGCATTCTAGTCGAGTTCAGATTCAGACTTCTGGGGCTGGATTGGGATCAGACCTGGACTGGGTTCAGATTCAGAACATCCTGGTATGTGTCGGGTCTTAGTGTTTGGGCTTTGGACTAAAGCAGACATTCCTACATGCTGCTGTTTATGTGGGAGGTTCATTCCGGCCCTGAGGCCCGGGGCTCTATCTGGGCCTTCCCCCCGGGCTGGGGTGCTTCTCCAGGGTGCGGTGGGCAGGGAGTGGGCCCTGGCTGAGGACCCGGTACTACAGTGTGTGCTCAGGTGCATGTCAGTGTCTGCGTGTCCTTACCTGCGTGAGTCTAGCTTGCAGTGCCGTGTGAGGGAGGCTGGCTCGTGCTGGTGCTTCAACACGCCACCCCAGCTTTTATACTCTGGCAGAGGCCGAACGGAGCGGCGAGCCGGACAATAGAAAGCCTCTCGTCATCACAGTCGCTCTGGGCCAAAGCCGGCAGGTCATCGCACAGCCTGGAAACGCTGCTGCCGCCCCCCCGGCCTGCTTGTAAGCGTTTTACTGTGAAAGGAAACCACTGAGCAAGGCATTTTCCCTGTGTTGCTGTGGTTGGGCTATATGCTACAGTTTCATGTAGAGAGAAGGAATGCAAAGGGGAACAAAGAGTTAATCCTTTGTGTCACCGCACACACACACACACACACACATACAAATTCACACTCTCTCTCAAACACACACACACACACAATATCAATATGAGTTTCTCTCTCTGATCATTAGGAGCTTTACTTTGATGACCCCAGTGTGTGACCCTCAGTCAGGGGCTCCATGTTGGTTTGGATCCTGTAGCTCATCAGACCCTCAGCTGTTTGTCTGGAGTGTCGTGCTTCATCTTCTCCTCTTCCCACTGTGGAAGCAGGAGGAATCAGGATCTTTGGATCAAATATTCATGTGATCAGCGTGGGTCTGAGCCCACGTGAGTCCAGCCCAGGCCAGGGCGCCTATAGATTACTTTGACCCCTGAACCCCTCCCCCCTAGCGCCCCCATCAGGTGAACCTTCCCAGTGACCCTGGCTGACCCTGGGGAGAGCATCAGGACATCAGCACACCACTGGTTTGAAGTATCAGGAGGAAAAATGAGCAATTGGGAGTTTGACCTTTGAACCCTGTGTGGTGTGGCACAGTGGAAGATGACCCTGACCCTGTCTTTGGGACACCCTGACCCCGTGACCCTCAGATTCCTGTACAGCCGAGTCAAACTTAGCTTGGGTTTATGATCTTGTGATGATGCAAGCAGAGCGGAAGCCACCGGACCTTTCCCTGACCTCAAGGTCGTACAGAGACACCAGGGACCCTGAGCGCTCTGCTACACATCTGCTGACTCCAGACTCAAGTGAACATTTAGGAGAAAGACTTTCACATCAGTGCTGTTACTATGGAACAACAACAACAAGGAGCCTTCTGCTCCCACAGCTCTGTAAGAGCTTCAACCACCAAGTCAACAACTACTGTTACTACTACACTCAGTGTCACCATGACTACTGCCTCTCCGTGTGCCTCTGTGCTCCTGGCAGACGCAGGGTCAGAGACGTTACAGCAGTGCAGTATTAGCGTGTGTATAAAGTATCTAAGTATGTGGAATGAGGACGGACATTCCTCTGGGATCACAGGAAATAAAAGCTGTTTTTCCAAACGTGGTCCCAAGCAGGCCACGCCCCCTCTCTTTGTTTACAAGTGACTGATTATGTAAGCAGTCACTCAACAGTTCAAACACACACACACACAGTAGATAACATTGTTTTATACACAGTCATCTCTCAGACTTCAGTCCATATTGACAATTTCATCTTCATGTTTAAGTGCTTTTATGTCTCCTGATAAGATTAATATGGAGCTCTCTCTCTCTCTCTCTCTCTCTCTCTGCCTGTAATAAGATGTGGTAGTTAATGACACACACCTCTGTTCTGTCTGGTACTTGAATAATTTAATATAAGACATTTGTGTTCTTATCCTACTCATAATAATAAACTGTGCCATGACCTAATTGCTCTCGCTGGTCTGAGATTCTGAGTCGTCTCTACATTGACCTGCACTCTTTACTCACACACACACTCACACCGGTGTATGTCATCATTCTTTAATGGCTCTAAACCTTAACCCAAGTGTAAAGAGAGGGAATACAAACAGGATGATAAAGTGGACCTCCAGGTTCCCTGAGCTAGAGACCGTCACAGACTGTCCACTAAGCGGTGCTGTTGCTTCAAACTTCAAAACAACTTCAGAAAGCTCTAAATATCACAGAGTCTTAATAACTTAGACTCATCAGACTGTAATGAGGATGGAGCTCTGCATTGACATGAAACCATCTTAGAGAGTCCTTCCCTGGTTCTCCTCTCATGTTCCTGTGGTGATACTGTGGTGTCTGCACTTCTGCCTGTCCACAGATTATCAGCGCTTTTGTCGGGGGCACAAAGCAGAGCCCCTCCCCGCTGCTGAGCCGGGGCTTTCGGTGTGGCCCCTCGCCAGGGGAGGCTTTAAAAGGGTGGGGGCGCGTGGCTCCTCTCACTCTCACAGCAGGACTCCCCAGGGAATCATAGCAAGGTGAGTCCCTGTCCCTCGCCCAGCCAGCCACATGCACACACTCCATCCCAAACACCAGCACACAGCGTCCGGGCACCTGCCACCGGCAGAGGTCACAGGTCACGCTGGATCAGCTGTGGAGAAATGGACACAACGTAAAATAAAGGAGTAGAAAGGTCGGAGGAGCCAAAGGAACTCAGATGAACTCTGGGCTTCTTTGATGCTTTTTATTCTTTTTTATTATTCTTTTTACTTTTTGGCCAAATATTTATACAAAAAATATTATTATTTATACATTTGTCTTTGTTATTATGTTTGTTATTATGACCTTATGTAATGTTTATACTCTTATGTTCATACAGTTATTTATTATTCTACTCTACATGTTTTTACATCCATAGCATTTGTTTTTTCATTTATTTATCTGAAGCAAAACATTTTTACTTTATTTAATGTTTTTATTTCTTTTAATTGTGTTTTTCTCCGACATTGTTTTGGTTATTTTGATTTGATTTGAGTTCCGTTTTTCTTGGCTGTTTGCCAGTGTGTTAAAACCATTCACACCAGCAATCAAAGCGACTGTGTGTGTGTGTGTGTGTGTGTGTGTGTGTGTGTGTGTGTCTTGGGCCTTCAGCATCAATTTACTCTTTTTAATTTGTGATCCATCAATTTAGTTAACAACCGCTAAACTGTTTCCTGCCTCACAGATGAGAAGTGTAAAGCTGAACTCTGCTCAGTGGTGTGTGTGTGTGCGTGTGTGTGTGTGTGTGTGTGTGTGTGTTCCTGCTCCTCTGGTTGTTGTTGGTCTTTTTTAACACTCTGGTGTTCTCTTCCAGTAAAGATGACTCACCACTGCACCAAGTTCTCCGGCCACTGGAAGGTGAGTCTGCAGCCATCAGGGCTCTTTATGATTCATATACGTGTCTCACACACTCAAAGTCCCGTGAGGATGTGATTGTGCCTCCTCACTGATCTCTGCACCGGTCTCTCCACGTGTCCCCGTCTCCCTCTCAGATCATTGTCTTCGACGAGGAGTGCTTCCAGGGCCGCCGCCATGAGTTCACCTCCGAGTGCTGCAACGTGATGGAGTTTGGTTTTGAGACCGTTCGCTCCCTCAGGGTGGAGAGCGGAGCGTGAGTACAGAGAGAGAGACGGCAGACACACACCGGCGTGTTTACATACATGTACACATCTGGGTCATACAGACACAGTTCAAAAAGCCTTAGTGTTTGAAAATGGACTTTACTAATCAGAGCTCTGGCAGTAATGAGCTCTAGAGCTCAATGTAACATGTGGAGGACTTGAAGCTCAAAGCTGTTGGATTCCGTCATTCATTCCATCATTCATTCATTCATTCATTCCATCATTCCTTCCTTATTTCATCTTGACAGAATTCTCCAACACACAACATGACATCACTGACTTCTCTACTCTCTGTAGTTGTGCAACCACAGTCAGTCATTAGTACCTTGTGGGTCTTGGGACTTGAGACTTGCGTGTGACTTGGTCATACCTCGCAGACACACATGAAGGCTCCTGTCCTCACTAGACACAATCCAAATGAACTGAAGGTAAAGTCTGTAGGGTTAAAGTGAGCTGCAGGCTGTGGGCTCCTTGTTTCAGTGAAGAGTCGACCTCTCAACACACACAGACAAACACCTTCATGTCAATAAGGCCTTTGTTTCAGTCACACAGTCTGAGGTGGACAGGAACATATTTCGAGGTTTCTGTGTCACTCGGGTCAAACTGTTTGGGTTTATGACAAACAGGGAGTTAACAAGATTATGACAATTATTAACTGTGTGTGTTCCCCTGTGTGTGTGTGTCCAGCTGGGTGGGCTATGAACACGCCTCCTACCAGGGTCAGCAGTTTGTTCTGGAGAGGGGCGAGTACCCCCAGTGCAACGCCTTCGGAGGCAGCAACTCCTACCACATCGAGAGGATGACCTCCTTCAGACCCATCGCCTGTGCCGTGAGTTCCTCTGGAGTGGCTGATAGATCTGTCCTTAATGACTGTCTGACTTAACTGTCCTCTGTTACTGTTACACTCTTTGGTCTTATGAATCAAAGTGCAGATGTTGTGCATGTTTCAGTTTCATACATTAATTTAATTTAATTTAACGTTTCATCATACACACTATCATTCATCTGAAATGTTAAGGTTTGCTGTCTTCTGCCTTCTCTAAACCTCTGATGGTTCCTGTTTGCCTGACAGGAGAATGGGCTCATACTCTGTTGTTTTGTTCCCTAGAACCACAGAGAATGTCGTATGACTATCTACGAGCGTGAGAACTTCCTGGGCCGCAAGGGCGAGCTGAGCGACGACTACCCCTCCCTGCAGGCCATGGGCTGGTGCAACAACGAAGTGGGCTCCTTCAGGATCCAGTCTGGAGCGTGAGTGTGGCCTCACTTCTCTCTCTCTTCCTCCTCCTTCAGAGTCCTCCCCTCTCATGCACTTTCTCCTCTCCCAACAGCTTTGTGTGCTACCAGTACCCCGGTTATCGTGGATACCAGTACATCATGGAGTGTGATCGTCACTGTGGGGGCTACAAGCACTTCAGAGAGTTTGGCTCCCACTGCCAGACCCCTCAGATCCAGTCCATCCGCCGCATTCAGCAGTAACAGCTTACTCCAAACTCTCCCCCAGATGATCCCGTGCTGAATAAACTGTCTTTCTTAAACCTCACCGACTTCCAAACCTCTGCTTGTCTGACACACACACACACACACACACACACACACTTACTGCTCCTGCTTTCTGATCAGAATTCTATCCCATCATGTCCCATGCTGGTGTTCACAGGTGTGTTTTGCCCCTGAGGATGGATCCTGGTCAGCTTGCCTCAGTAGCATGATGATCTCATCAACCAGCTGATTAAATATCTGCTCTTCTGTCATATTTGCTGCCAAACAGTGGCTGAGGAGTGGAGATGATAACAATACTTTAATACTTTAGATTTAAAAAAAAAACAATAATTAAAGTAATAAATGTTACATAAATATTAAAAACAATGAAGTTTAATTAAGTAAGAGCAGAAAACAAATAATAAATGAGTAAGTGGAAAATCAAGCTTTAATACCATGGACATTCTTACTGGGTTAGAGTCTGATGGGACTGAATACATATCAATATAATATATCAATATACATATCAACATAATGTGGATAAATAAAGAGAATGGAGCTGCTGTTACCACTGCTGACAAGGCAACGGCCCTGCCTCCACCCGGCCCTGCCTCCACCCTGGCCCTGCCTCCACCCGGCCCTGCCTCCACCCCGGCCCTGCCTCCACCCCGGCCCTGCCTCCACCCCGGCCCTGCCTCCACCCTGGCCCTGCCTCCACCCGACCCTCCACACTGGGCTCCCTATAGAAATGCATCAGTCTGCTGGAGGAGCTTTATTTTACTGGGAGGCAAAGTAAAGAGATTCATTTACAAACACCAACGCGGCATGTGAATGACAATTGGAACCTGTTTGTGTTCTGTGTGGGGCTGTTACTTAAACAGATCCATTTCCATTTAAAAAGAAAGGAAAGCTCTTTCACTTTCAAACGGCCCTCATTTCCTGACCATCAGAGACCCAAAGAACCAGACCAGCACGGACACATGATCCTGTTCATGACAGGGAAATCATCAAACTCATTTCTGCAGCTCCAAACATTCTTCCAAAATAGATTCTGGGTCACTATTCTCCTGGTTTTTGACATCTGGGCCTGAATTTCCACCCAAAGTGACCCAACGTGGACACAAACACACACGAGCATGGAGTCCTGTCAGGCTTTCCTCCACAAGTGAGGGTGTAAAGAATTCACTCTCCTCTCTGAAACCAAAATAGATTTGTGCTCATGTGTGTGTATAAACTCATACATTATACACACATACACATGTGTGTGTGTGTATTGACTCATACATTTAACACACACAGGCCTGCATCCATGTGCTGGAAGCAGCAAATACATTTCACAGAAAGCATTTAATATTAGACAGACGGAGAAAATACAAATAGAAAAAGAAAGGAGAACATAAAAACAACATAACAAGGATATTATCGGTTTGTTTACGTCTTTCTACGTTAGATACAGCGTAACCCCCCCGCCCCCCCATCATCCACCCTAACCCGATCCCGTCCAGTCCTCAGCCCGCTCCGTGTTTTCCGGGCCTCTCCGCCGCAGTGGGAGGAAGTTGAACCACACGGCAGCGTTGCAACCAAAAGTGCGAGCAAAAATAGAGAAAATACGCCGAAATCAACGCGAAGAAACAGGAGCCAGAACCCCGAGAGATCAACCGAGAGCAGCGGACACACCGAGCGCCACGCCGCCGGACGGACACCTCGCTCCAGCAAGCCGAGTGCGGGCTCCCCAGCGCGGGTACCCTGGCAGGCAGCAGTCGCTGGGGGCAGGCGGAGCACGACGACTCCCAACCCGCCTCAGCGCGCTCTGTTTACGGGAGAAGCCCGCCGTCCCCGTGCGCGTTCCGCCGCGGGTGTATTAGTCAAATCGTGTCCCGCTCGGTAATCTGCCTCCGGTAGCGGCGAATAGGCAAAGTTAGCGAGTAAACTGCCGCTGCTTTCCCTCGTCCGCCGCTCCCTCCCCCTCCTCCTCTCCGCCACCACCACCGTCAGCGTCACCGTCAGCCCGCAGTCGGTCGCTCCGTGCAGCTCTCCAGGCGCGGAGGTTCCCCCAACGCCCGGGGCGACACAAGCAGAGGACATGGATGATTGAGTGCGTGTTTGTCGACATTAGAGCCCCGCTCGGCCCCGGAGGAGCCGCGGTGGAAGACTGCCAGGACGCCTTCACTGCCCGGTCAACGCGCTGCCATTAGCGTCACGTTATTAAGCAAATCTGTCTGAAACTGACCCGGAGCCAGCTGGGGACCCTGTGTGTTTCTGGCGACGCTGACATTTTCGCGTGTCCGCTGAGTTTAAGCGACTTAAACAAGGCGCGCGGTCGCCATTTGCTCGGCGGCTCGTCGGTAGTTAGCCTTCTGCTAGCCGTCTCATTCGCCAGCTAGCGCTGTAGCTAGCTAGCGCACGAGCTCCGTCTCGGTGTTGTCCGCGCCGTAAAGCCGCTTTGGGGTCGCGACGCTTCGGCTCCGGGCGTCGATCAGCAGCGCGGATTGGATTAGCTGCTAAGCCTCTTAGCTCTTTAACGCCACATTCAGGCGACATCGGCGCGATTGATGAGCTGATAAGAAAGATTTGAGCCCAAACGACGCACAGGAAGCGAGCAGCCGCGGAGTTCAGACCGAACATGAGTGTGTGTCAATCTACGGCTGCACTGGCGCCATCACACACATCTGGGCTGCACTAAGAGAGATCAAACATCTGCACATCAGCACCAGCACAGCCCCGTCACCTGTGGCCCAGGGTGAGGACCCCCCTCCAGGCGGACCCGCTCACACACGTCAAGCTTCCACCTCCAATCACTTTGGTCTTTGTTTACATTTAGACTTTAATCCTGAGACACATGTCCTCCTGGAGACACGCGAGCCAGTCACACACGAGTCCACCAAGAGGACTGAGGGAGTCTCCGGAGACCTGTAGGACTTGACAGACCAGCATCAGACCCAGGACCAGGCCCAGGCTCACCTGTTGCCTCAGCCCTCCCCGCCCCCCCCCTCACTCGGAGCCGCTCCATGGGATTACAAACTCTGTGATCTGCGGCTTCCCCTCTCTCTCTCTCTTTCTCTTTCTCTCTCTCTCTTTCTCTCTCTCTCTCTCTCTCTCTCCCTCTATCTCTCTCTCTCACCTGCAGCTTCATGTCTTCCCTCCTCGTTTTATTCAAATTTCCTGTCAGAACGATGCTCGTTTGCTGAGCGCAGCCTGAGACGACGCCACCGCTCCGCTCCGCTCCGCTCCTCTCCTCCTCTCCTCTCCTCTCCGCTCCGCTCGGCCCTGTCATGCTCCTCGGCCCCTGATGCTGCTCTCATCTAGCGGACCTTGTTGTTTGTGAAGCTCCTCTAACGCGCCCGGCTCTTGTGTTGTTGCTGATCGCGTGTCCAGGCTGGAAGATGGCGGACCTCGAGGCTGTGCTCGCCGATGTCAGTTATTTGATGGCGATGGAGAAGAGCAAGTCGACTCCAGCGGCCCGGGCGAGCAAGAAGATCATCCTGCCGGAGCCCAGGTGAGCCCAGATACACTACACACACACACACACACACACACACACACACACACACACACACACACACACACGCACACACATACACGTATATACACACACACACACACACACACACACACACACACACACACACACACACACACACACATACATACATCCATATACATCTGGTCTATATGGAGGTGCAGAGCTGTGACTGACTGAGGATGTTTAATATGATTCCAAAAGCAGCCTCACACACACACACACACACACACACACACACTTTGTGGTCTGAATGTGGCATATGTGAGCATTAAGTGTATCTCTCACACTGATATGGATCAGGTGATGTGTGTTTCCACGCTTCCATGGAAACTGAGTATCAAACCCATGTTGCTGATTGAACTCTACCTGTAAACACGAGTCTGATCTGAGAGCAGCAGCCTCATGTTCATGTGGACGGAGAGAAGAGAAAGGGTTTGATGGTAAATACTTCATAAACATGCAGTAAAGTTAGAACGCTGGCTCCTTACTGCAGAGCCTGAGGCCAGAGGTTAAAGGTCAGAGTGGTGCCTGGGCTCAGGTACGGTGCTGAGCTGTGAGCTCTGCACCTTAATGATGAAGGCTCAGCGTGAGGCGAGTGAGCGTGGCGTCCTCAGAGAGAGAGAGGAGCCCCGGTCGGTCCCTCTGATGGACTCTGAGACAGGCGGGTCCCTGTGGGCCTGAAACCCAGAGGACAGGAGTTCTGTCTGGTTCCCTGGTGTTGCTCATGAGCACTCCAGCGTTTAGTTTGGTTGTGTTCACATTCAGGTCACTGGCTAACATCTGGAGGCGAGCGTGGCCCAGCCCGCACAGCTTCCTCCGCACGCTCTCAGGCTCCTGGGTCGGCTTCTGTCTGCGCCGCCCAGGCCTTTGATGGAGTCGCTCTATCACGTTGCTCTCCATCCCAGCCTCCGCTCGCCATCGGCAGCCTCAATCTGCTATCGGAGCTCTTTGTCCCAGTGGCCGTACGCAGTTGGCCCATTGTTGGCGCCTGTAAAGTAGGCTGCGGGCCTTTAGAGTGCGGCCCCACAGAAAGAGGATGTGGTTACATGTGCTCAGTGAGACGCTCGCTCTCCCTGCACGGCTCGTCTTGGTTTCACTGTGCGATGACAGTTTAACACAAGCATCAGTTTAGCATGAACAACGGCTTTGTTGAGAAAAGCAAAGTATTTGTGGCGCCGAGAGTCAGAGGAGGGCTGGGCTTCTTCCTCTACTTCCTCCTCCATGCTGCACCTCACCACACACACACACACACACACACACACAAGCACACACGCACACGCACGCACACACACACGCACACTGAAGCCTGTTTGGATCATCTGCTCTCATGTCTCAGGTGGTTTGTGTGAGTTGTGTCTCTGAGCAGCTGAGAGGATGCAGATCTACATGCAGGACAAACAGGAGAAGAAGATGGAGGAGCTTTGTGTGTGTGTGTGTGGGCCCTGTGTGTGTGTGTGTGTGGGTCCTCACAGAGCAGCACAGATCTTTGTTCTGACTGGTCTAATGGTTGTGAGCTGCTCTTCATCACGCTGAGCTCTTCACCTTCATACTTTCACATCAGTCCACAACAATAGCAGCTATTTCCTCTTGGTTGTCAATAGTTCCAGCTGCAGTAATGTAGTTTACAGCTTCTGCAGCAGCTAATGAAGTGCAGCGTCGCAGCTCAGACCTCATTTGTGTATATCAGAGTTTTGGCGGCGTTGCCATGGCGCCCTGACCGCCTCACCTCAGGCTCCTGGCCCAAACAGACTGAACACATGGTCACATGGTCTCCCAGGAGGCGGGGCCAGGGTTTGTTTACCACAGGCTGATAAATGTTGTTGTTATAAAGTGAGATTTAGAATAAAGAGACGTAAAGGGGTCTGCAGCCTGCTGACCTTTGACCCAGCGATGTAATGTTTCCTTGGCCTGAAGCCATCATAACCTCCGTGTGTGTGTGTGTGTGTGTGTGTGTGTGTGGTCACTTGTTGGAACGCTGTTAAAGCCTCTAAAGCTCCTCTACAGGAAGAGACAACTCTAGTTGAATCCTAACATGTTGACCTCTGACCTTGATGGTTCCCCATAACAGCTGCTGGAGCCGGGTCACATCCTGAGCAGCTCCTGTCACTCATCATAACGTGTTTACTTGTAGCTGTGGCACTTTGCCACGAGCGGCTCAACGGCACTCGAGGGTCTTTGGCGTGGAACCTGAGCGGCCTCTGATGGAGCTCACCGCTCCTCATCAGAGGTTCAGTCCGGTCAGTCAATCCCAGGACCCGGTGTCTGTGGGTCCCCGGAGGGCCGGCGGCCTCTGGGTTTGTCTCATTAGCTCAGCGGTCAGGGGTGTGTGGAGGGAGACTCACACACACACTCACACACTCACACACTCACACACACGCTCAGCTGCACATCAGGACGGAGGGAGGCTGAGCATGAATCATCAATAATAAGTCTCAGCAAATATAGATTATTAATGAGTTTATTTTAGAGCCTGTTTATTTCCTGTTGGATCACAGGCGGTGCTCAGATGAACAAACACGCCTCACTGCTACACACTGATACACACTGTAACACACAGCTACACATGTGAACATCATTAGATGGGATTCATCTAAACGTGTGTGTGTGTGTGTGTGTGTGTGTGTGTGTGTGTGTGTGTGTGTGTGTGTGTGTGTGTGTGTGTGTGTGTGTGTGTGTGTGTGTGTGTGTCTGTGTCTGTGTCTGTGTCTGTGTGTGTGTGTCTGTGTGTGTGTGGGGGGGGGGGGGGGTCAGGTCAGGTGGAGGTAGCGTGCCTCTGCAACATTCTCCTCAGGCCAAAGCTGTGTCCTCTGGCAGAGAGGTGAGACTTAAGGGGGCGGGGCTGAGGACAGAAGAGGCGTGTCCTCTGTGTCTTTATTCACCTTTAAGCAAAACAACACAACAAGAATACAGAAGTGACTTTTGCTGACAGTGCAGATGTTCAGATCCTCAGCTGCTCTGAGGCTCGACTGGACCAGGAGACACACACACACATAGAGACACACACACACACAGAGACACACACACACAGACACACACACAGAGACACACACACAGACACACACACACACAGACACACACACACACACAGACACACACACACAAACACAGAGACACACACACACAGAGACACACACACACAGGATCACACACAGAGACACACACAGACACACACACACACACAGACACACACACACACACACAGAGACACACACACACACACAGAGACACACACACACAGGATCACACACAGAGACACACACACACACACACACAAACACAGAGGCACACACAGACACACACACACACACACACACAGTCTGATGCAGATAGTCAGTAGCGTGCCTGTATAGATTGATCTGTTAGCTGAGCACAGTGAGACGTCCTCACATGAGGTCACAGACTCAGGTGGTCCTGTTTGTCACTGGTGGGGGTCGTTGGCGGTCTCTACTTCCTGTTGCTGCTCGCTCACAGACAGGACGTCTCACACTCAGCGCCTCGTCTCAGCTCCGCCCACTCTGCCGCGCACACAAGGCTGCGTGAGGTGGTGAGCAGGAAGTGACCTCATCATGTTCTGATGTTGGTCCCACCTTTATTATTGTCCAGTAAAGTGGATCGTCTCCTTCCCTCACTTCTGCCTTAAAGGTGGAACGTTTCCTTCATAAACTAGAGGGAGCGTCTGGGGCGAGGGATTACGCAATCAGGCAAGAAGACGAGCAGAAGAGAGGCGGAGACTTCAGCTCCTCGCCAAACAGGAAGCTGAGACGCTTTGAGACTTTACACTCATAAAGGACTTCAACCAAACCCAAAGTGTAGCACAGAGTCTCTGGTCCTGCAGTGGATTAGAGTCCCTACTGGACTCAGCTGGGTTGTAAGCTGCTCCTTAATCCTGCACCTCCTGATGCCTTCAGAGGCCAGGAGCAGCAGGACAAACTGGTTTTCCCTGTAAAGACATAATTAGATGTCTGGGAGCAGAGAGCCGTGTTATTCCAGAACGCTCCGCTGGTACGCTCGCGTCAACACCTAACCAGCTCAGTCTTCCTGCCGGGCCGAGGGACGCCACGCCGCGTACAGCAGCACGCCGCGTACAGCAGCACGCCGCGTACAGCAGCACGCCGCGTACAGCAGCACGCCGCGTACAGCAGCACGCCGCACAGCAGCACGCGGCGTGCTGCTGTACGCCGTGCACAGACGCCACGCCACCGCACGCAGAGCGCCAGCCCAGGCTTTGTCCCTCGGGCTGAGGCGTGATCAGCACACTTCAGCTACATGCTCATAGATCAGCCACACAAATGTCACTGACATCCTGTTAGTGTGTTCAATATTTACACATCCATGCACTTCCTGTAGCGTGGAGCCGCGCAGATTAGCACCAATAAAAGCTGGAGGCTCAACGCTTCTATGAAAGATATGAAGACCAGAACCAACCGGGCCATTCAGAACCACAGCACCTCAGAGCTGAAGCCAGAGCGGCACAGAGCGGCACAGAGCATCTGCATAGAGCACATACATGCAGCTAACCCTCATGAAAGTCCTGAACAACAAACAAAACAAATATTTACCAGGCATGGAAATGTTTGACATGTGCCAGTCACCAGTCTGACACACACACACACACACACACACACACACACACACACACACACACACACACACACACACACACACACACACACACACACACACACACACACACAGGGAGCTGGCCTGATTGACAGGTGAGGAGGTCTGGCCTCATTCAGCCGTCTCCTCCCCTGCTCACCCCTGAGCCTGTAGTTGGTGCTGTTGTAAGGTGGCGTCCTCCTGCTGGACCAGGAGCAGGCGGTCAGGACCAGGAGCAGGCGGTCAGGACCAGGAGCAGGCGGTCAGCTGCTGCTGAGTCACTCACAGGCCTGGTGGGAATGAGGAAGCGCTCACTTCCTGCTTGTTCCTGTGGCTGCAGCTGATGTGTCGCTCATTGTCCTGCTCAACCCTCCACACTGGACCAGGCCATCATCTTCATCACCCTCCCCCCCCCCGTGTGTGTGTGTGTGTACATGTGCAGCTGAACTCGAGTGTTCTGGCTCGGGGGGGTGCAGTCTGCCTGCGTGGCTCCGCCCCCTCAGTCTGTGGCCTCAGGCCTTGTTGATCATGGCTCCCATAGTCGCTGGCTCCAGGATTCAAACCTGCTCTGGTTCTCATCAGAGCCTCTCAGGTGTTTTACCTGGAATGACTCCTGGTTTACACTCCCTGCTCCTGCTCCTGCTCACACACGAGGACAGCCTGTGTGTGTGTGTGTGTGTGTGTGTGTGCGGTTACTCCTCACACACATCCATCACTCAGAGCCTGGAGCAGCAGCAGGAGGAGCCTGTGGAGGAGAGTGTGGGTGAGCTGGGCCCAGTGCGGGCGTGGCACATGCTCAGTGAGTGTGTGTGTGTGTGTGTGTGTGTGTGTGTGTGTGTGAGCTGCTGCGGCCCGGCCCGGTCCCTCCTGTGCGTACAGGACTGCAGCCTGGTGTTAATGGGCCCGTGGGGGGGGAGGGAGGGGGGGTGCTAATTGATTCCTTCTCCCCAGTCCCTCTCTCATTAACACATTCAGTCCCAGGGTGGTGCCTCCCCCTGGGCCCCCACACACACACACACACACACACCCTCCTGCTGTCTGAACAGGTGGCAGGGAGAGCGCCAAAACAAGGCCGGGATCTCTGCGATCCGGTGATTCCCTCTGACCGTCTGGCTGCAGAAGTTATCAACCAAATGTTGTGAAAGTGTGTAGGCAGGTTGGACACCAGAGTTTGTGTATCACCTGGAGGCCTGGTGGGGGCGCTGTGATGATCTGTTTATGTGTCCATTAACCCCTCCTCCCCCCCTCTGTGTTTACAGTATCCGCAGTGTGATGCAGAAGTACCTGGAGGAGAGAGACGAGCTGACCTTTGACAAGATCTTCAACCAGAAAATAGGTGAGTTCAGAGGTCAAACATCTCAGAGGGGACGCAGCAGCCACACACACACGCACGCACGCACACACACACAAACACACACACACACACACCAGAGCCCAGTGCAGCCTGAGCCCTGATGAAGATGCAGATGTTTGTACTTCCTGTACGTCGTCTCTCGTACCCTCTTTGGAAATCAGACAGCCACGGTTGCTAGGAGACGTTGATTTGCGATCCCCTGATTTAGCTCAAGTTAGACTGTGTGTGTGTGTGTGTGTGTGTGTGTGTGTGTGTGTGTGTGTGTGTGTGTCACCGAGGGACCTCAGCCGCCTGCAGGCTGCACCAGGTTTACTTACTGATCTAGGTCCCAGCCCCCCTGAGAGTGAGCTGCGGTAATTCTCCCTCCTTCTCCTCCTCCTCCTCTCCTTCCTCCTCCTCTTCACTTGTTGCTGGATCTATACTCCCCACCTGGTTTCTCTGTTCTGCTCCCTGTGTGTGTGTGTGTGTGTGTGTGTGTGAGCCCTCAGTAGGCTGATGATGTCACGTATGTAGCGTGGGTCACGTATGTAGCGCGGTTCACGTATGTAGCGTGTGTCACGTATGTAGCGTGGGTCACGTATGTAGCGTGTGTCGCGTATGAAGCGTGGGTCACGTATGTAGCGTGGGTCACGTATGTAGCGTGGGTCACGTATGTAGCGTGGGTCACGTATGTAGCGTGGGTCACGTATGTAGCGTGTGTCACGTATGTAGCGCGTGTCACGTATGTAGCGTGGGTCACGTATGTAGCGTGGGTCACGTATGTAGCGTGGGTCACGTATGTAGCGTGGGTCACGTATGTAGCGTGTGTCGCGTATGAAGCGTGGGTCACGTATGTAGCGTGGGTCACGTATGTAGCGTGGGTCACGTATGTAGCGTGGGTCAGCAGGCGTGTGGAGGTGAAGATCTGACTGATGGCCTCACAGGTGGTAACAAAGCAGTGAGGGAACATGTCTCCTCCCTGGGTCTTTGTCCAGTTCTTTTTCTTCCTCTTCTTCTTCCATCCTTCCTCCAGCTCGTCTCCTTCCCTCCCTTCCTCCCCTCAGCCAGTCATTCCTAAACTCTACAGGAAGTGAACGGCTCACATGAAGGGATTTCAAGAACATTCTATCATTCCAGTTTGTGTGAAGTCTGAAAGCGTGACGGCGACCTCGCCCGTCTCTTCCTCCTCCCCCCCCCCCCCCCCCTCCTTATCTGTCTTCCTGTCCTCTGAGCCCGGCGGCGTCCCCTGGTTGCTGTCGGTCATCAGTGTGGCTCTCAGGTCTCGTTAGCCGGGCCGGAGCGACGCGCCTTCACCTCGGGGACGTTTACATTCCCGCTAATCAACCGAGCCCCCGTCCCCCGCTTCATCACGCCGCCGCCGCCGCTCGCTTCATTCTGACGCTGCTGCAAACTGAGCTGAGAGGTTTATGGACTCCATGTTTAGAGGCTCGCTGCACGGCCCTGCTGCTCCCAATGAGCCACAACCACTCAGATAGAACACACACCTGAGCTCTGCTGCTGCTCACAACAGAGAGGTGCGGGCAGAGCGGCAGGCCTACACGCAGAGCGGCAGTGCGGCAGGAAGCATTTGTCCGCCTGTTTGCTCTGTGGCTTTGAATGTCAAATGTGTGTGTTTGCATGTTTCAGCAGGAGGATCTAACGGGCCGACACACACACACTGACCACACACACACACACACACACACACACACACACAGACCACACACACACACACACACACACACACACAGACCACACACACACACACACACACACACACACACACACACACACACACACACACACACACACAGACCACACACACACACACACACACACACTGACCACACACACACACACACACACACACACTCCAGGCTGCTCTACATCTGATCACACGCTCTACCTGCACTGGCAGAGCTTATCTCTTACGTTCAGCCCCTCTATAGAGAGAGAGAGAGAGAGAGAGACTTTAATGTATAGGACCAGGACATGTAGGAGGAGGACATGTAGGAGGAGGACATGTAGGAGGAGGACATGTAGGAGGAGGACATGTAGGAGGAGGACATGTAGGAGGAGGACATGTAGGAGGAGGACATGTAGGAGGAGGACATGTAGGAGGAGGACATAAAGGAGGAGGACATGTAGGAGGAGGACATGTAGGAGGAGGACATGTAGGAGGAGGACATGTAGGAGGAGGACATGTAGGAGGAGGACATGTAGGAGGAGGACATGTAGGAGGAGGACATGTAGGAGGAGGACATGTAGGAGGAGGACATGTAGGAGGAGGACATGTAGGAGGAGGACATATAGGAGGAGGACATGTAGGAGGAGGACATAAAGGAGGAGGACATGTAGGAGGAGGACATGTAGGAGGAGGACATGTAGGAGGAGGACATGTAGGAGGAGGACATGTAGGAGGAGGACATGTAGGAGGAGGACATGTAGGAGGAGGACATGTAGGAGGAGGACATGTAGGAGGAGGACATGTAGGACACAGGTGGCGTTGCTTGGATCCTTCAGAGCTGAGTCTTGAGAGCTGAGTTCTCAGAGCTGAGTCCTCAGAGCTGAGTCTTGAGAGCTAAGTTCTCAGAGCTGAGTCTTGAGAGCTGAGTCTTGAGAGCTGAGTTCTCAGAGCTGAGTCTTGAGAGCTGAGTCTTGTCCTGGCTGAGTTGTTTCTTTGTCTGCTTGTCAGGAGCCTCAGTTGACTTTATTCTAATCCTGATCTCTGTAGCATGATGTGAATGAACACGCTGGCGGCGAGTGAAACAGGTCGATCCTGACTGGCTCCTGTTTAATCCTCAGCATGGCTCCATCAGACTCAGTCACCACGGCTCCAGCTTCTCTCTCTCTCTCTCTCTCTCTCTCTCTCTCTCTCTCTCTCTCTGTCTCTCTCTCTCTCTCTCTCTCTCTCTCTCTCTCTCTCTGTCTCTCTCTCTGTCTCTCTCTCTCTCTCTCTCTCTCTCTCTCTCTCTCTCTCTCTCTCTCTCTCTCTCTCTCTCTCTCTCTCTCTCTCTCTCTCTCTCATATGGAGGTGTAACTGGGCCCATCAGAGGGAGTGCAGTGGCGTCTTGGTGTGTGTGTGTGTGTGTCATGGCCTAAGTAAGATGGCCGTCACCTCAGGCTCTCTGTGTCCCTCATCATTATCAATCTGCTGCTGTGATGATTAAACCATGGGGTCGCGTCCCGACTCCCAGAGCAGCAGGTCAGAGCTTCATCTCGCCGCTCTAACAAAGGCGTCGGCGTGAGACATAAATCTGATGGCGTGGATAAACAAAGACACTTCACACCGCCGCATTAGTGGACTAATGGAGGAGATGATGGAGCATTACATCACCTCCACCTCTCCTCCACCGCTCCTCCTGCTCACTAATTCTCTCTCTCTCTCTCTCTCTCTCTCTCTCTCCTCTCTCTCTCTTGCCTTGGCATTCTCCCTCTCCCATCTGTCAGACTTCTGGAATGGATGATGGAGAGTTGTGTGTTGCCTAGCAACTGCGGTAGTCATGGGAACCTGACCAGAACTACTGCGTTTGCTCGTCGACAGGGAGAAATGAAATTGATTAAAGGGGAGAATAAAACAGGCGATGAGAGCGAAGGAGGGAGGAAGAGGAGGGGAGGATGGAGAAGTGGAGCAATAAAGGGCGAGTCGGGCGACATCGTTCTTAGAATGTGGCGCTTCTTCCTAGAGGCCAGAGCGCCGTGTCTCTGTCTCAGCCGCTCTTCATCCTCATCCTCACAACACTGTCGCATTAAAGGAATCAGATGTTTGATGTGGTGCAGAGGAAAATCACCGTAGGAACGGCCCTAGCAACCACCCAGAGCACGTGTGTGTGTGTGTGTGTGTGTGTGTGTGTGTGTGTGTGTGTGTGTGTGTGTGTGTGTGTGTGTGTGTGTGTGTGTGTGTGTGTGTGTGTGTGTGTGTGTGTGTGTGTGTGTGTGTGTGTGTGTGTGGTGTGCGTGCGTGCGTGCGTGCGTGTGCGTGTGCGTGTGCGTGCGTGCGTGCGTGCGTGCGTGCGTG
>NW_027467382.1:22500-25506 GCF_046128005.1 Genypterus blacodes | reverse complement strand
GAGAGAAAGAGAGAGAGAGAGAGAGAGAGAGAGGGAGAGAGAGAGAGAGAGAGAGAGTGAGAGAAAGAGAGAGAGAGAGAGTGAGAGAGAGAGAGAGAGAGAGAGTGAGAGAAAGAGAGAGAGAGAGAGAGAGAGAGAGAGAGAGTGAGAGAAAGAGAGAGAGAGAGAGAGAGAGAGAGAGAGAGAGAGTGAGAGAAAGAGAGAGAGAGAGAGAGTGATGGAGAGAGAGAGAGAGAGTGAGAGATGAGAGAAAGAGAGAGAGAGAGAGAGAGAGAGAGAGAGAGAGAGAGAGAGAGAGAGGGAGAGAGAGAGTGAGAGAGAGAGAGAGAGAGAGAGAGAGAGAGAGAGAGAGAGAAAGAGAGAGAAAGAGAGAGAGAGAGTGTCTCTCCTGGAGTAGCTGGTCATGCAGGTAGTTAGTGGAGCCGGTAAGCTGATGATGATGATGATGATGATGATGATGATGATGATGATGATGATGTGCGGGGGGTCCTCTCCTCTTCCTCTCCTGCTCTTCCTCCTGCAGGGATCTCCATGCCGATCCCCGTGCTGGGGCTCAGAGATCACTCTAAGGTCTTCAGAGACGGCAGCTGCCAGCTGACGGATGATAGCTTTGTGCTGGTCGGCTCCTTCGTGGCCTTCTTCATCCCCCTCACCATCATGGTGGTCACCTACTTCCTGACCATCGGCGCCCTGCAGAACGAGGCTACCCTGTGCTTGGACCAGCTGGTCCCTCGGCCCAAATGGAGCACCACCTTCACCCTCAGTTTCCTGCCACAAACCTCGCTGTCCTCTGAGAAGCTTTTCAGGCGCTCCTTAAACCGCGAGAACAGCCACACGGGCGGCGGCCCGGGGGGCGTTCGCGGCGGCGAGTCTGGCTCGCTGTTCGGCCGGCGCACCATGCAGTCCATCAGCAACGAGCAGAAAGCTTCCAAGGTCCTGGGCGTGGTGTTCTTCCTGTTTGTGGTCATGTGGTGCCCGTTCTTCATCACCAACGTGCTGGCAGTGGTGTGCGACACGGCGGCGTGCGACCCGGCGCTCATGGGCGGCCTGCTGAATGTGTTCGTCTGGGTGGGCTACCTGTCGTCTGCCGTCAACCCTCTGGTCTACACGCTGTTCAACAAGACGTACCGCGCCGCGTTCTCACGGTACGTCCGCTGCCGGTACCGGCCGGAGAAGAAGCCTCTGCAGCTCATCCTGGTCAACACCATCCCCCCCCTGGCCTTCAGCTCCACCCAGCTGCCCCTGGAGGATGCTGGGAGGCTACCCAACGGAGCAGTGTACTCTAGCGGCAGAGCAAAGGCCACGTGTTTACCGGAGCCGCAACCGACGGACAAAACCGCCAAACGGCGAGCAGACAAACATGAGAGCAGTTTGTGAGGCAGCGTGTTGAAAAGGAAGTAGGTGGATACTGAAATGAGCAGGTCCATCAGGTCCTTCAGGTCATTTAGGTCCTTTAGGTCCATCAGGTCCATCAGGTCCTTCAGGTCCATTAGGTCCTTCAGGTCCTTCAGGTCCTTCAGGTCCTTCAGGTCCATTAGGTCCTTCGGGTCCTTCGGGTCCTTCAGGTCCTTCAGGTCCATCAGGTCCTTCGGGTCCTTTAGGTCCTTCAGGTCCATCAGGTCCTTCAGGTCCATTAGGTCCTTCAGGTCCTTCAGGTCCTTCAGGTCCTTTAGGTCCTTCAGGTCCTTTAGGTCCTTCAGGTCCATCAGGTCCATCAGGTCCTTCAGGTCCTTTAGGTCCATCAGGTCCTTCAGGTCCTTCAGGTCCATTAGATCCATTAGATCTATCAGGTCCATCAGGTCCTTCAGGTCCTTCCCTCTGCACCTCCAGACGTCCTTCTGCAGTGGAAGCCTGGTGACATCATGGAGTCAAGGTGATGGTCCTGATGTGATGGAGGCTCCAGGTTCATGCAGCAAAGAAACACAAACTCTGAGACTTTGTCCTCCAGAAAATCCTGCACTGTAAACACTCACTTACAGACATGAGCTCAACATGTGTGAGCCTCTCAGTCATGATGGAAGCATGTTCACATGTTCACATGTTCACATGTTCACATGTTCACGTGTTTGAATCCTCCAGATAAAAGACGTTTGGTGTTTTGACTTTTCTTCTTTTCTTTCTTCTTCTATATTTTTTGTATCATTATTTTACTTTGGGGATAAATTCTGACAGTTTTGTTTTTACTATTAACGTTTGTGATTCTAACCAAATATTGTATGGAAATATTAGAAAAAATTACAGAAATGACAGAAAAATAGGTCGAAAATCGAGATTCTACTTTTTGGTCTTCTGATCTGATTTTCTTTTCTTTTTTACAGTGCAGCTTTTTAGGGGTCAAAGTTCATACATGTGCAGTAGTGTACATGTTTATATGAGCTCATGTAGATTATAGTTGACAGTTCTGATGCTTGTTGTTTACTGATCAACAAGAAGGGACGGCCCAGTGTTTACAGGTCGCATAGAGTCAAACCCCTCTAATAAAACAAAAACACGGAATAAATACAAATGATGTTTTTCTATTTTGAAATAATTTTGTAGAGCCTTGTTGTTGTTGTTGTGATGGTGAAGCTGGCAGCTGATTGGCTGACGTGTCGTCACTTTGCTGCTCTCTTTTGTGTTCAGGAAGTCTCATGTTTCTGATGATGTCGTGTTTTGTGTCAGCTGTGATGAGACGTTCTGCCTCTTTACACATCTGAGTAAAAAGATAAACTGCAGATGAAGTGTTTCCTGTGTGTGTGTGTGTGTGTGTGTGTGTGTGTGTGTGTGTGATCGTTGGAGGAGGTTCACACTGTTTCTTCTTGTACTGAGCGCATCCTGCCAGTCAGCATCTCATATAATACCTGGTGTGTATCAGGAGAGCTGCAGTCATAAATCTGGGGGGGGGGTTGAACATACATCTCGAGGTGAAGTTCTCATTCATTGTTTTTATGTTTTACATGGCATAACAAGTTAAATAGTCCAAATGAAAATCTAAAAATGAATCAAACTGCTACGTAACATTTTTAA
>NW_027467382.1:10000-12500 GCF_046128005.1 Genypterus blacodes | reverse complement strand
TGATTAACAGAACAGACAAAGAAAGGATTGAAAACGGATTTATTAACAAGTTTAACTATGTACACATTTATTTACACACACACACACACACACACACACAGTCAAACGGGCTGTAACACAAATCAAACACACACACACACGCTCAGTCGGAGTCGCTGCTGCTGCTGGACGAGTCGGTGGACATGGCCTCCACGTCGTCCTCGTTCTCCTTGTTGTGACCTGGGGGCTCCAGGCCAAAGTCGTTGCCATGGTGAGGAGGCAGCATTCCCATGGAGACGTCTGAGGACTGCCAGGGGTAGTGAGGCGTCAAGACGTCTGAGGGGACAGAGACACGAGGTCATCACACATCAGGTCAGGAGGTGTGTGTGTGTGTGTGTGTGTGTGTGTGTGTGTGTGTGTGTGTGTGTGTGTGTGTGTGTAGATCCACATTAATACAGAGAGCTGCCAGGATACAGCATCACTTCCTGTTTGTGGCGTTTATAATGATAACCTTTGTTGTTGTGTGCAAATGGTTGAATTTATCAAATTCTTAAGTTCTTAATTCTTGTGGCTCAAACATGGTGAAGAGTTTCGTTAGTTTGACCTTTGACCTGTGACCTTGACCTGACATCCCCCCCCAAACACACACACACACACACACACACACTCTTACCCGGCAGCCTCCCAGCAGCCAGTGCGTCGCCGGGCAGATGTCCGTTCACTCCGTTGGTGGGCAGGTTGGCCATGTGACCCAGCACGCCGCTGCGCATCTCCAGGTCGGTGGGGTAAGGTCGGCGAGGGTCACCTGAGGAGAACACGCCTCGTCAGCCTCAACCGGACACCGGCTGGAACTGCACCGTCTCTGCGGCCGACCTACCTGGCAGCCAGTTGAGCGGAGCGCACACGGCGTTGCTGGCGCTGATCCTGTGGGCGTACTTGATGATTTCCTCTGAGGAGATACTTCCTGTAGGGTCGACCCCAGAGAGAGAGGAGAGAGGAAGTTAGAACGAGCTGAAGAGCAGAGACGTGTGAGACGGTGTTCTCCTCAGGCTGCAGGGACGGGCTGGGGGCGGGGCCAATGGGCTGAAGGGCGGAGCCAACAGCCTGACATCACAGCGAGGTGTGCATGTGTGTGTGTGTGTGTGTGTGTGTGTGTGTGTGTGTGCGCGTGCGTGCGTGCGCGTGTGTGTGAGTGCGTGTGTGTTTGTGTGCGTGTGTGCGTGTACGTGTGCGTGTGCTTGTGCGTGTGCGTGTGCGTGTGTGCGTGTGCGTGTGCCAGCTCACCCTTCCTGGCCCGGTCGATGGTTCGGAGCTTCTCCTTGGCCTGGTAAACAGCGGTGGCCTGAAACAGAAGATGGAGGGAACAAGTCAAGACCATGACCTGAAGCTGAGCGGCCTGATGGGGGACAGGCCACACCCACCAGCAGGTGCTCCGCCTCCTTCAGCTGCTTCTGGAGCAGGTGGACGTCGCTGTCCCTCTTCTCCGCCTCCTTCTCCAGCAGCTGCATCTCCTGGTGGACCGCCCCCTGCTGCCGGCCCACCTGCATCAGCTCCTGGAAGTCCAGGTCCCTCTGCACCAGCAGCTCCAGGATCTGAGCCAGAACAGAACCAGGTCACAGAGGAACCACGGCAACCAGCGGCTCAGCTTCAGGGTTAAAGGTCAGGCTGATGGTTAGAGTGTACCTGAGTGTCCTCTCCAGCAGGAGGAAGCTTCTGGTTTCTGGACAGAGCCAACATCTCAATGAGCTCCCTACACACACACACAGAGAGAGAGAGAGAGAGAGAGAGAGAGAGAGAGAGAGAGAGAGAGAGAGAGAGAGAGAGAGAGAGAGAGAGAGAGAGAGAGAGAGAGAGAGACACACACACAGAGAGAGAGAGAGAGAGAGAGAGACAGGCACGCACACACACACACACACAGACACACCGACAGAGAGACACACACACACACACACACCGACAGAGAGAGACACACACACAGACACACACAGAGACACACACACACACACACAGACACAGAGAGAGAGAGAGAGAGAGAGAGAGAGAGAGAGAGAGAGAGAGAGAGAGAGAGAGAGACACACACACACACACACACACACACACACACACACACACACACACACACACTAGTCGTTATGCTGTCTGTTTCATGTAACATCTTCACAAACTGCTAACGCAACAACAGCGAGCCCGTAAACCGCACACAGCCGTCAGAACACCGGGCACCGGGCACCGGGCACCGGGCACCGGGCACCGGGCACCGGGCACCGGGCACCGGGCACCGGGCACCGGGCACCGGGCAGCAGCAGGCTTACCGGGACAGAACCTCCAGGTCGTCCAACGCGCACAGAAGAAGCCGCTTGGTTGATTTTTCCGCCATCTCTAACGCTGTTGTGTCTCCACGCATGACCGGAAATGTGCCTGTTTGCCTTGAACGGCATTCAGTAAACAGCTTCTCCTGCGTCATCGCCCTCTACTGGAATGAGCGTGAATCACACTCACGTCTGCCCGTTTAAAGACACAG
>NW_027467382.1:0-2500 GCF_046128005.1 Genypterus blacodes | reverse complement strand
GACTCGCCGCTCCCGCAGACGCGTCCAGACTCGGAGCTCCTGAGGGACTTGGCGGGGTGAGACTCGGTGGTTGTGCTGTGAGTGAACTCGGCGGCTAACAGGTGAGCGACGTGTTTGTCCGAACTGCGACAGGGAGCGAGTGTTAGTGTGTGCCTGTCACCATGGCAACCAGCTGCTTCCGCTCTCGTTGAGTTCGGATTAAAAACTTCTAAAGCGTCGTTTTGTGTTTCCTGAAGGTTTTCCGTTTATTGAACGTTACGAACCTTTATCCTTCAGTATTGATCACCGGCTCATATTTATTGATCACACATTGATAGATCGATCGTTTACATTCGACCTCTGCGTCTATAGACACTTTGTTCCTTTAGCAATCAGACAGGATGTAGAACATGATGACTTTAGAATGATTTCTTCAAGATGTGAGAGGTTGAGATGGACTCGGACAGACCGGATCACTTCTACAGACCAAGAGTTCAGTTTGGGTTCAGAACGCAACATGACCTGAGACCTGAGACCTGAGACCTGTGACCTGTGACCTGAGACCTGTGACCTGAGACCTGTGACCTGAGACCTGAGACCTGTGACCTGAGACCTGAGACCTGTGACCTGTGACCTGAGACCTGTGACCTGTGACCTGAGACCTGTGAACTGTGACCTGTGACCTGTGACCTGAGACCTGAGACCTGAGACCTGTGACCTGTGACCTGAGACCTGAGACCTAAGACCTGAGACCTAAGACCTGTGACCTGTGACCTGAGACCTGTGACCTGAGACCTGTGACCTGAGACCTGAGACCTGTGACCTGAGACCTGTGACCTGAGACCTGTGACCTGAGACCTGAGACCTGTGACCTGAGACCTGAGACCTGAGACCTGTGACCTGTGACCTCCCTGGTGTAGATGTTTGTGACGGCCGTCTTCCAGGTGATATGAACGACTATGAGGTCATCCGTCAGATTGGAGAGGGAGCGTTTGGAAAGCTTCCTGGTCAGAGGAGCAGGAGGAGGAGGAGGAGGAGGAGGAGGAGCAGAGTGTGTGGTCAAACAGATCAGCTTCACTAAGGCACAGCACACACAGACACACACACACACACACACACAATGTTAGTTGTCTCTGATTGTTGTTGTTGTAAGTTCAGGCTTCATAGATATAGACTTTGAGAGTGTTGCATTGTGGGTAAATGAGGTTTGTGCTGCTCAGATGTCACCAAAGGAAAAGGAAGCGTCCAAGAAAGAGGTGACGCTGCTGTCCAAGATGAAGCACCCCAACATCGTCACTTCATCACCTCCTTTCAAGGTGTGTGTGTGTCTGTGTGTGTGTGTGTGTGTGTGCAGCTGGAGTGTGTTCATCAAAGTGTGTGTGTTTGCAGCAGGAGTGGAGTATGTCAGTACATTTGTGTGTGTGTGTGTGTGTGTGTGCTGCACAGAGAGGAACAGCTTGTATATCGTGATGGAGTACTGTGATGGAGGAGATCTGATGAAGAGGATCAACATGCAGAGAGGAGTTCCCTTCACTGAGGAGCAGGTGCACACACACACACACACACACACAGATGTGAGCGGTGGGTGTGTCAGTCTGGTGTAAAGTGGAGCTGTGTGGTCTTCAGGTGTTTGATTGGTTCGTTCAGATCTGCCTGGGACTCAAACACATCCATGACAGGAAGGTCCTGCACAGAGACATCAAGGCTCAGGTTAGAGCTCGCTCTCTCACTCACTCACTCACTCACTCACTCACTCACTCACTCCCTTACTCCCGCCCTTAGTCCCTCACTCACTCACTCCTCACTCACTCACTCACTCCCTCCCTCCCTTACTCCCTCCCTTACTCCCTCACTCACTCACTCCCTCACTCCCTCACTCCCTCACTCCCTCACTCACTCCCTTACTCCCGCCCTTAGTCCCTCACTCACTCACTCCCTCACTCACTCCCTCCCTCCCTTACTCCTCCCTTACTCCCTCACTCACTCACTCCCTCACTCCCTCACTCCCTCACTCCCTCACTCCCTCACTCACTCACTCACTCCCTTACTCCCGCCCTTAGTCCCTCACTCACTCACTCCCTCACTCACTCACTCCCTCCCTTACCTCCCTCCCTTACTCCCTCCTTACTCACTCACTCACTCACTCCCTCCCTCCCTTACTCCCTCACTCACTCACTCCCTCACTCCCTCACTCACTCCCTCCCTTACTCCCTCACTCACTCACTCCCTCACTCCCTTACTCCCTCCCTTACTCCCTCACTCACTCACTCCTCCCTCCCTCACTCACTCCCTCACTCACTCACTCACTCACTCACTCACTCACTCACTCACTCACTCACTCACTCCCTTACTCCCGCCCTTAGTCCCTCACTCACTCACTCCCTCACTCCCTCACTCACTCACTCCCTCCCTCCCTTACTCCCTCCCTTACTCCCTCACTCCTCACTCCCTCACTCCCTCACTCCCTCACTCACTCACTCCCTTACTCCCGCCCTTAGTCCCTCACTCACTCACTCCCTCA
>NW_027467381.1:0-61561 GCF_046128005.1 Genypterus blacodes | reverse complement strand
CTTATCCAAGATATGGGCGTTTCAAGTTTTCTCCAGTTGAAAAAACACGTTGACCGCGGGGTCAACATTTTCACCAAAAATTCAATATTCCCCAATTTGCCCCAAAATAACACAAATTGAAGCCATTGCAGCCTGGATGCTGTGTCTGAAATGTGAGCTCTCTCACTCCTTCCTTGTCCAAGATATGGGCGTTTCAAGTTTTCTCCAGTTGAAAAAACACGTTGACCGCGGGGTCAACATTTTCACCAAAAATTCAATATTCCCCAATTTGCCCCAAAATAACACAAATTGAAGCCATTGCAGCCTGGATGCTGTGTCTGAAATGTGAGCTCTCTCACTCCTTCCTTGTCCAAGATATGGGCGTTTCAAGTTTTCTCCAGTTGAAAAAACACGATGACCGCGGGGTCAACATTTTCACCAAAAATTCAATATTCCCCAATTTGCCCCAAAATAACACAAATTCATCCCATTGCAGCCTGGATGCTGTGTCTGAAATGTGAGCTCTCTCACTCCTTCCTTATCCAAGATATGGGCGTTTCAAGTTCTCCTCAGCTGAAAAAAACATTGACCGCGGGGTCAACTTTTTCACCAAAAAAACAATATTCCCCACTTTGCCCCAAAATAACACAAATTGAAGCCATTGCAGCCTGGATGCTGCGTCTAAAAATTTGAACACCCTTACTCCTTCCTTGCCCAAGATATGGGCGTTTCAAGTTTTCTCCAGTTGAAAAAACACGTTGACCGCGGGGTCAACATTTTCACCAAAAATTCAATATTCCCCAATTTGCCCCAAAATAACACAAATTGAAGCCATTGCAGCCTGGATGCTGTGTCTGAAATGTGAGCTCTCTCACTCCTTCCTTATCCAAGATATGGGCGTTTCAAGTTCTCCTCAGCTGAAAAAAACATTGACCGCGGGGTCAACATTTTCACCAAAAATTCAATGTTCCCCAATTTGCCCCAAAATAACACAAATTGAAGCCATTGCAGCCTGGATGCTGTGTCTGAAATGTGAGCTCTCTCACTCCTTCCTTATCCAAGATATGGGCGTTTCAAGTTCTCCTCAGCTGAAAAAAACATTGACCGCGGGGTCAACATTTTCACCAAAAATTCAATGTTCCCCAATTTGCCCCAAAATAACACAAATTGAAGCCATTGCAGCCTGGATGCTGTGTCTGAAATGTGAGCTCTCTCACTCCTTCGTTATCCAAGATATGGGCGTTTCAAGTTTTCTCCAGTTGAAAAAACACGTTGACCGCGGGGTCAACATTTTCACCAAAAATTCAATATTCCCCAATTTGCCCCAAAATAACACAAATTGATGCCATTCCTGCCTGGATGCTGCGTCTGAAATTTAAGCTCTCTCACTCCTTCCTTGCCCAAGATATGGGCGTTTCAAGTTCTCCTCAGCTGAAAAAAACATTGACCGCGGGGTCAACTTTTTCACCAAAAAAACAATATTCCCCAATTTGCCCCAAAATAACACAAATTGAAGCCATTGCAGCCTGGATGCTGTGTCTGAAATGTGAGCTCTCTCACTCCTTCCTTATCCAAGATATGGGCGTTTCAAGTTTTCTCCAGTTGAAAAAACACGTTGACCGCGGGGTCAACATTTTCACCAAAAATTCAATATTCCCCAATTTGCCCCAAAATAACACAAATTGAAGCCATTGCAGCCTGGATGCTGTGTCTGAAATGTGAGCTCTCTCACTCCTTCCTTGTCCAAGATATGGGCGTTTCAAGTTTTCTCCAGTTGAAAAAACACGTTGACCGCGGGGTCAACATTTTCACCAAAAATTCAATATTTCCCAATTTGCCCCAAAATAACACAAATTGAAGCCATTGCAGCCTGGATGCTGTGTCTGAAATGTGAGCTCTCTCACTCCTTCCTTGTCCAAGATATGGGCGTTTCAAGTTTTCTCCAGTTGAAAAAACACGTTGACCGCGGGGTCAACATTTTCACCAAAAATTCAATATTCCCCAATTTGCCCCAAAATAACACAAATTGAAGCCATTGCAGCCTGGATGCTGTGTCTGAAATGTGAGCTCTCTCACTCCTTCCTTATCAAAGATATGGGCGTTTCAAGTTCTCCTCAGCTGAAAAAAACATTGACCGCGGGGTCAACATTTTCACCAAAAATTCAATATTCCCCAATTTGCCCCAAAATAACACAAATTGAAGCCATTGCAGCCTGGATGCTGTGTCTGAAATGTGAGCTCTCTCACTCCTTCCTTGCCCAAGATATGGGCGTTTCAAGTTCTCCTCAGCTGAAAAAAACATTGACCGCGGGGTCAACATTTTCACCAAAAATTCAATATTCCCCACTTTGCCCCAAAATAACACAAATTGAAGCCATTGCAGCCTGGATGCTGTGTCTGAAATGTGAGCTCTCTCACTCCTTCCTTGCCCAAGACACGGGCGTTTCAAGTTATCTCCTCAGCTGAAAAAAACATTGACCGCGAGATCAACATTTTCACCAAAAATTCAATATTCCCCAATTTGCCCCAAAATAACACAAATTGAAGCCATTGCAGCCTGGATGCTGTATCTGAAATGTGAGCTCTCTCACTCCTTCCTTGTCCAAGATATGGGCGTTTCAAGTTTTCTCCAGTTGAAAAAACACGTTGACCGCGGGGTCAACATTTTCACCAAAAATTCAATATTCCCCAATTTACCCCAAAATAACACAAATTCATCCCATTGCAGCCTGGATGCTGTGTCTGAAATGTGAGCTCTCTCACTCCTTCCTTATCAAAGATATGGGCGTTTCAAGTTCTCCTCAGCTGAAAAAAACATTGACCGCGGGGTCAACATTTTCACCAAAAATTCAATATTCCCCACTTTGCCCCAAAATAACACAAATTGAAGCCATTGCAGCCTGGATGCTGCGTCTGAAATTTAAGCTCTCTCACTCCTTCCTTGCCCAAGATATGGGCGTTTCAAGTTCTCCTCAGCTGAAAAAAACATTGACCGCGGGGTCAACATTTTCACCAAAAATTCAATATTCCCCACTTTGCCCCAAAATAACACAAATTGAAGCCATTGCAGCCTGGATGCTGTGTCTGAAATGTGAGCTCTCTCACTCCTTCCTTGCCCAAGACACGGGCGTTTCAAGTTATCTCCTCAGCTGAAAAAAACATTGACCGCGAGGTCAACTTTTTCACCAAAAATTCAATATTCCCCAATTTGCCCTAAAATAACACAAATTCATCCCATTGCAGCCTGGATGCTGTGTCTGAAATGTGAGCTCTCTCACTCCTTCCTTATCCAAGATATGGGCGTTTCAAGTTTTCTCCAGTTGAAAAAACACGTTGACCGCGGGGTCAACATTTTCACCAAAAATTCAATATTCCCCAATTTGCCCCAAAATAACACAAATTGAAGCCATTGCAGCCTGGATGCTGTGTCTGAAATGTGAGCTCTCTCACTCCTTCCTTGCCCAAGACACGGGCGTTTCAAGTTATCTCCTCAGCTGAAAAAAACATTGACCGCGAGATCAACATTTTCACCAAAAATTCAATATTCCCCAATTTGCCCCAAAATAACACAAATTCATCCCATTGCAGCCTGGATGCTGTGTCTGAAATGTGAGCTCTCTCACTCCTTCCTTGTCCAAGATATGGGCGTTTCAAGTTTTCTCCAGTTGAAAAAAACACGTTGACCGCGGGGTCAACATTTTCACCAAAAATTCAATATTCCCCACTTTGCCCCAAAATAACACAAATTGAAGCCATTGCAGCCTGGATGCTGTGTCTGAAATGTGAGCTCTCTCACTCCTTCCTTGTCCAAGATATGGGCGTTTCAAGTTTTCTCCAGTTTAAAAAAAACACGTTGACCGCGGGGTCAACATTTTCACCAAAAATTCAATATTCCCCAATTTGCCCCAAAATAACAAAAATTGAAGCCATTGCAGCCTGGATGCTGTATCTGAAATGTGAGCTCTCTCACTCCTTCCTTGTCCAAGATATGGGCGTTTCAAGTTTTCTCCAGTTGAAAAAACACGTTGACCGCGGGGTCAACATTTTCACCAAAAATTCAATATTCCCCAATTTACCCCAAAATAACACAAATTCATCCCATTGCAGCCTGGATGCTGTGTCTGAAATGTGAGCTCTCTCACTCCTTCCTTATCAAAGATATGGGCGTTTCAAGTTCTCCTCAGCTGAAAAAAACATTGACCGCGGGGTCAACATTTTCACCAAAAATTCAATATTCCCCACTTTGCCCCAAAATAACACAAATTGAAGCCATTGCAGCCTGGATGCTGCGTCTGAAATTTAAGCTCTCTCACTCCTTCCTTGCCCAAGATATGGGCGTTTCAAGTTCTCCTCAGCTGAAAAAAACATTGACCGCGGGGTCAACATTTTCACCAAAAATTCAATATTCCCCACTTTGCCCCAAAATAACACAAATTGAAGCCATTGCAGCCTGGATGCTGTGTCTGAAATGTGAGCTCTCTCACTCCTTCCTTGCCCAAGACACGGGCGTTTCAAGTTATCTCCTCAGCTGAAAAAAACATTGACCGCGAGGTCAACTTTTTCACCAAAAATTCAATATTCCCCAATTTGCCCTAAAATAACACAAATTGAAGCCATTGCAGCCTGGATGCTGTGTCTGAAATGTGAGCTCTCTCACTCCTTCCTTGCCCAAGATATGGGCGTTTCAAGTTCTCCTCAGCTGAAAAAAACATTGACCGCGGGGTCAACATTTTCACCAAAAATTCAATATTCCCCAATTTGCCCCAAAATAACACAAATTCATCCCATTGCAGCCTGGATGCTGTGTCTGAAATGTGAGCTCTCTCACTCCTTCCTTATCCAAGATATGGGCGTTTCAAGTTCTCCTCAGCTGAAAAAAACATTGACCGCGGGGTCAACTTTTTCACCAAAAATTCAATATTCCCCAATTTGCCCCAAAATAACACAAATTGAAGCCATTGCAGCCTGGATGCTGTGTCTGAAATGTGAGCTCTCTCACTCCTTCCTTATCCAAGATATGGGCGTTTCAAGTTTTCTCCAGTTGAAAAAACACGTTGACCGCGGGGTCAACATTTTCACCAAAAATTCAATATTCCCCAATTTGCCCCAAAATAACACAAATTGATGCCATTCCTGCCTGGATGCTGCGTCTGAAATTTAAGCTCTCTCACTCCTTCCTTGCCCAAGATATGGGCGTTTCAAGTTCTCCTCAGCTGAAAAAAACATTGACCGCGGGGTCAACTTTTTCACCAAAAAAACAATATTCCCCAATTTGCCCCAAAATAACACAAATTGAAGCCATTGCAGCCTGGATGCTGTGTCTGAAATGTGAGCTCTCTCACTCCTTCCTTATCCAAGATATGGGCGTTTCAAGTTTTCTCCAGTTGAAAAAACACGTTGACCGCGGGGTCAACATTTTCACCAAAAATTCAATATTCCCCAATTTGCCCCAAAATAACACAAATTGAAGCCATTGCAGCCTGGATGCTGTGTCTGAAATGTGAGCTCTCTCACTCCTTCCTTATCAAAGATATGGGCGTTTCAAGTTCTCCTCAGCTGAAAAAAACATTGACCGCGGGGTCAACATTTTCACCAAAAATTCAATATTCCCCAATTTGCCCCAAAATAACACAAATTGAAGCCATTGCAGCCTGGATGCTGTGTCTGAAATGTGAGCTCTCTCACTCCTTCCTTGCCCAAGATATGGGCGTTTCAAGTTCTCCTCAGCTGAAAAAAACATTGACCGCGGGGTCAACATTTTCACCAAAAATTCAATATTCCCCACTTTGCCCCAAAATAACACAAATTGAAGCCATTGCAGCCTGGATGCTGTGTCTGAAATGTGAGCTCTCTCACTCCTTCCTTGCCCAAGACACGGGCGTTTCAAGTTATCTCCTCAGCTGAAAAAAACATTGACCGCGAGATCAACATTTTCACCAAAAATTCAATATTCCCCAATTTGCCCCAAAATAACACAAATTCATCCCATTGCAGCCTGGATGCTGTGTCTGAAATGTGAGCTCTCTCACTCCTTCCTTATCCAAGATATGGGCGTTTCAAGTTTTCTCCAGTTGAAAAAACACGTTGACCGCGGGGTCAACATTTTCACCAAAAATTCAATATTCCCCAATTTGCCCCAAAATAACACAAATTGAAGCCATTGCAGCCTGGATGCTGTGTCTGAAATGTGAGCTCTCTCACTCCTTCCTTATCCAAGATATGGGCGTTTCAAGTTTTCTCCAGTTGAAAAAACACGTTGACCGCGGGGTCAACATTTTCACCAAAAATTCAATATTCCCCAATTTGCCCCAAAATAACACAAATTGATGCCATTCCTGCCTGGATGCTGCGTCTGAAATTTAAGCTCTCTCACTCCTTCCTTGCCCAAGATATGGGCGTTTCAAGTTCTCCTCAGCTGAAAAAAACATTGACCGCGGGGTCAACTTTTTCACCAAAAAAACAATATTCCCCAATTTGCCCCAAAATAACACAAATTGAAGCCATTGCAGCCTGGATGCTGTGTCTGAAATGTGAGCTCTCTCACTCCTTCCTTATCCAAGATATGGGCGTTTCAAGTTTTCTCCAGTTGAAAAAACACGTTGACCGCGGGGTCAACATTTTCACCAAAAATTCAATATTCCCCAATTTGCCCCAAAATAACACAAATTGAAGCCATTGCAGCCTGGATGCTGTGTCTGAAATGTGAGCTCTCTCACTCCTTCCTTATCAAAGATATGGGCGTTTCAAGTTCTCCTCAGCTGAAAAAAACATTGACCGCGGGGTCAACATTTTCACCAAAAATTCAATATTCCCCAATTTGCCCCAAAATAACACAAATTGAAGCCATTGCAGCCTGGATGCTGTGTCTGAAATGTGAGCTCTCTCACTCCTTCCTTGCCCAAGATATGGGCGTTTCAAGTTCTCCTCAGCTGAAAAAAACATTGACCGCGGGGTCAACATTTTCACCAAAAATTCAATATTCCCCACTTTGCCCCAAAATAACACAAATTGAAGCCATTGCAGCCTGGATGCTGTGTCTGAAATGTGAGCTCTCTCACTCCTTCCTTGCCCAAGACACGGGCGTTTCAAGTTATCTCCTCAGCTGAAAAAAACATTGACCGCGAGATCAACATTTTCACCAAAAATTCAATATTCCCCAATTTGCCCCAAAATAACACAAATTCATCCCATTGCAGCCTGGATGCTGTGTCTGAAATGTGAGCTCTCTCACTCCTTCCTTATCCAAGATATGGGCGTTTCAAGTTTTCTCCAGTTGAAAAAACACGTTGACCGCGGGGTCAACATTTTCACCAAAAATTCAATATTCCCCAATTTGCCCCAAAATAACACAAATTGAAGCCATTGCAGCCTGGATGCTGTGTCTGAAATGTGAGCTCTCTCACTCCTTCCTTATCAAAGATATGGGCGTTTCAAGTTCTCCTCAGCTGAAAAAAACATTGACCGCGGGGTCAACATTTTCACCAAAAATTCAATATTCCCCAATTTGCCCCAAAATAACACAAATTGAAGCCATTGCAGCCTGGATGCTGTGTCTGAAATGTGAGCTCTCTCACTCCTTCCTTGCCCAAGATATGGGCGTTTCAAGTTCTCCTCAGCTGAAAAAAACATTGACCGCGGGGTCAACATTTTCACCAAAAATTCAATATTCCCCACTTTGCCCCAAAATAACACAAATTGAAGCCATTGCAGCCTGGATGCTGTGTCTGAAATGTGAGCTCTCTCACTCCTTCCTTGCCCAAGACACGGGCGTTTCAAGTTATCTCCTCAGCTGAAAAAAACATTGACCGCGAGATCAACATTTTCACCAAAAATTCAATATTCCCCAATTTGCCCCAAAATAACACAAATTCATCCCATTGCAGCCTGGATGCTGTGTCTGAAATGTGAGCTCTCTCACTCCTTCCTTATCCAAGATATGGGCGTTTCAAGTTTTCTCCAGTTGAAAAAACACGTTGACCGCGGGGTCAACATTTTCACCAAAAATTCAATATTCCCCAATTTGCCCCAAAATAACACAAATTGAAGCCATTGCAGCCTGGATGCTGTGTCTGAAATGTGAGCTCTCTCACTCCTTCCTTGTCCAAGATATGGGCGTTTCAAGTTTTCTCCAGTTGAAAAAACACGTTAACCGCGGGGTCAACATTTTCACCAAAAATTCAATATTCCCCAATTTACCCCAAAATAACACAAATTCATCCCATTGCAGCCTGGATGCTGTGTCTGAAATGTGAGCTCTCTCACTCCTTCCTTATCAAAGATATGGGCGTTTCAAGTTCTCCTCAGCTGAAAAAAACATTGACCGCGGGGTCAACATTTTCACCAAAAATTCAATATTCCCCACTTTGCCCCAAAATAACACAAATTGAAGCCATTGCAGCCTGGATGCTGCGTCTGAAATTTAAGCTCTCTCACTCCTTCCTTGCCCAAGACACGGGCGTTTCAAGTTATCTCCTCAGCTGAAAAAAACATTGACCGCGAGGTCAACTTTTTCACCAAAAATTCAATATTCCCCAATTTGCCCTAAAATAACACAAATTGAAGCCATTGCAGCCTGGATGCTGTGTCTGAAATGTGAGCTCTCTCACTCCTTCCTTATCCAAGATATGGGCGTTTCAAGTTCTCCTCAGCTGAAAAAAACATTGACCGCGGGGTCAACTTTTTCACCAAAAATTCAATATTCCCCAATTTGCCCCAAAATAACACAAATTGAAGCCATTGCAGCCTGGATGCTGTGTCTGAAATGTGAGCTCTCTCACTCCTTCCTTGCCCAAGACACGGGCGTTTCAAGTTATCTCCTCAGCTGAAAAAAACATTGACCGCGAGGTCAACATTTTCACCAAAAATTCAATATTCCCCAATTTGCCCCAAAATAACACAAATTCATCCCATTGCAGCCTGGATGCTGTGTCTGAAATGTGAGCTCTCTCACTCCTTCCTTATCCAAGATATGGGCGTTTCAAGTTCTCCTCAGCTGAAAAAAACATTGACCGCGGGGTCAACATTTTCACCAAAAATTCAATATTCCCCAATTTGCCCCAAAATAACACAAATTGAAGCCATTGCAGCCTGGATGCTGTGTCTGAAATGTGAGCTCTCTCACTCCTTCCTTGTCCAAGATATGGGCGTTTCAAGTTTTCTCCAGTTGAAAAAACACGTTGACCGCGGGGTCAAAATTTTCACCAAAAATTAAATATTCCCCACTTTGCCCCAAAATAACACAAATTGAAGCCATTGCAGCCTGGATGCTGTGTCTGAAATGTGAGCTCTCTCACTCCTTCCTTGTCCAAGATATGGGCGTTTCAAGTTTTCTCCAGTTGAAAAAACACGTTGACCGCGGGGTCAACATTTTCACCAAAAATTCAATATTCCCCAATTTGCCCCAAAATAACACAAATTGAAGCCATTGCAGCCTGGATGCTGTGTCTGAAATGTGAGCTCTCTCACTCCTTCCTTGTCCAAGATATGGGCGTTTCAAGTTTTCTCCAGTTGAAAAAACACGTTGACCGCGGGGTCAACATTTTCACCAAAAATTCAATATTCCCCAATTTACCCCAAAATAACACAAATTCATCCCATTGCAGCCTGGATGCTGTGTCTGAAATGTGAGCTCTCTCACTCCTTCCTTATCAAAGATATGGGCGTTTCAAGTTCTCCTCAGCTGAAAAAAACATTGACCGCGGGGTCAACATTTTCACCAAAAATTCAATATTCCCCACTGTGCCCCAAAATAACACAAATTGAAGCCATTGCAGCCTGGATGCTGCGTCTGAAATTTAAGCTCTCTCACTCCTTCCTTGCCCAAGATATGAGCGTTTCAAGTTCTCCTCAGCTGAAAAAAACATTGACCGCGGGGTCAACATTTTCACCAAAAATTCAATATTCCCCACTTTGCCCCAAAGTAACACAAATTGAAGCCATTGCAGCCTGGATGCTGTGTCTGAAATGTGAGCTCTCTCACTCCTTCCTTGTCCAAGATATGGGCGTTTCAAGTTTTCTCCAGTTGAAAAAACACGTTGACCGCGGGGTCAACATTTTCACCAAAAATTCAATATTCCCCAATTTGCCCCAAAATAACACAAATTGAAGCCATTGCAGCCTGGATGCTGTGTCTGAAATGTGAGCTCTCTCACTCCTTCCTTGCCCAAGACACGGGCGTTTCAAGTTATCTCCTCAGCTGAAAAAAACATTGACCGCGAGGTCAACATTTTCACCAAAAATTCAATATTCCCCAATTTGCCCCAAAATAACACAAATTCATCCCATTGCAGCCTGGATGCTGTGTCTGAAATGTGAGCTCTCTCACTCCTTCCTTATCCAAGATATGGGCGTTTCAAGTTCTCCTCAGCTGAAAAAAACATTGACCGCGGGGTCAACATTTTCACCAAAAATTCAATATTCCCCACTTTGCCCCAAAATAACACAAATTGATGCCATTTCTGCCTGGATGCTGCGTCTGAAATTTAAGCTCTCTCACTCCTTCCTTGCCCAAGATATGGGCGTTTCAAGTTCTCCTCAGCTGAAAAAAACATTGACCGCGGGGTCAACATTTTCACCAAAAATTCAATATTCCCCACTTTGCCCCAAAATAACACAAATTGAAGCCATTGCAGCCTGGATGCTGTGTCTGAAATGTGAGCTCTCTCACTCCTTCCTTATCCAAGATATGGGCGTTTCAAGTTCTCCTCAGCTGAAAAAAACATTGACCGCGGGGTCAACATTTTCACCAAAAATTCAATATTCCCCAATTTGCCCCGAAATAACACAAATTGAAGCCATTGCAGCCTGGATGCTGTGTCTGAAATGTGAGCTCTCTAACTCCTTCCTTGCCCAAGATATGGGCGTTTCAAGTTCTCCTCAGCTGAAAAAAACATTGACCGCGGGGTCAACTTTTTCACCAAAAATTCAATGTTCCCCAATTTGCCCCAAAATAACACAAATTGAAGCCATTGCAGCCTGGATGCTGTGTCTGAAATGTGAGCTCTCTCACTCCTTCCTTATCAAAGATATGGGCGTTTCAAGTTCTCCTCAGCTGAAAAAAACATTGACCGCGGGGTCAACTTTTTCACCAAAAAAACAATATTCCCCAATTTGCCCCAAAATAACACAAATTGAAGCCATTGCAGCCTGGATGCTGCGTCTAAAAATTTGAACACTCTAACTCCTTCCTTGCCCAAGATATGGGCGTTTCAAGTTCTCCTCAGCTGAAAAAAACATTGACCGCGGGGTCAACTTTTTCACCAAAAATTCAATATTCCCCAATTTGCCCCGAAATAACACAAATTTATCCCATTGCAGCCTGGATGCTGTGTCTGAAATGTGAGCTCTCTCACTCCTTCCTTATCCAAGATATGGGCGTTTCAAGTTTTCTCCAGTTGAAAAAAAACGTTGACCGCGGGGATAACATTTTCACCAAAAGTTCAATATTCTCTAATTTGCCCCAAAATAACACAAATTGAAGCCATTGCAGCCTGGATGCTGTGTCTGAAATGTGAGCTCTCTAACTCCTTCCTTGCCCAAGATATGGGCGTTTCAAGTTTTCTCCAGTTGAAAAAACACGTTGACCGCGGGGTCAACATTTTCACCAAAAATTCAATATTCCCCAATTTGCCCCAAAATAACACAAATTGAAGCCATTGCAGCCTGGATGCTGTGTCTGAAATGTGAGCTCTCTCACTCCTTCCTTATCCAAGATATGGGCGTTTCAAGTTATCTCCTCAGCTGAAAAAAACATTGACCGCGAGGTCAACATTTTCACCAAAAATTCAATATTCCCCAATTTGCCCCAAAAATAACACAAATTGATGCCATTCCTGCCTGGATGCTGTGTCTGAAATGTGAGCTCTCTCACTCCTTCCTTGCCCAAGATACGGGCGTTTCAAGTTATCTCCTCAGCTGAAAAAAACATTGACCGCGGGGTCAACATTTTCACCAAAAATTCAATATTCCCCAATTTGCCCCAAAATAACACAAATTGAAGCCATTGCAGCCTGGATGCTGTGTCTAAAAATTTGAACACTCTAACTCCTTCCTTGCCCAAGATACGGGCGTTTCAAGTTATCTCCTCAGCTGAAAAAAACATTGACCGCGAGGTCAACTTTTTCACCAAAAATTCAATATTCCCCAATTTGCCCCAAAATAACACAAATTGATGCCATGCCTGCCTGGATGCTGCGTCTGAAATTTAAGCTCTCTCACTCCTTCCTTGCCCAAGATATGGGCGTTTCAAGTTCTCCTCAGCTGAAAAAAACATTGACCGCGGGGTCAACATTTTCACCAAAAATTCAATATTCCCCACTTTGCCCCAAAATAACACAAATTGAAGCCATTGCAGCCTGGATGCTGTGTCTGAAATGTGAGATCTCTCACTCCTTCCTTGCCCAAGACACGGGCGTTTCAAGTTATCTCCTCAGCTGAAAAAAACATTGACCGCGAGGTCAACTTTTTCACCAAAAATTCAATATTCCCCAATTTGCCCCAAAATAACACAAATTGATGCCATTCCTGCCTGGATGCTGCGTCTGAAATTTAAGCTCTCTCACTCCTTCCTTGCCCAAGATATGGGCGTTTCAAGTTCTCCTCAGCTGAAAAAAACATTGACCGCGGGGTCAACATTTTCACCAAAAATTCAATATTCCCCACTTTGCCCCAAAATAACACAAATTGAAGCCATTGCAGCCTGGATGCTGTGTCTGAAATGTGAGCTCTCTCACTCCTTCCTTGCCCAAGACACGGGCGTTTCAAGTTATCTCCTCAGCTGAAAAAAACATTGACCGCGAGGTCAACTTTTTCACCAAAAATTCAATATTCCCCAATTTGCCCCAAAATAACACAAATTGAAGCCATTGCAGCCTGGATGCTGTGTCTGAAATGTGAGCTCTCTCACTCCTTCCTTATCCAAGATATGGGCGTTTCAAGTTATCTCCTCAGCTGAAAAAAACATTGACCGCGAGGTCAACATTTTCACCAAAAATTCAATATTCCCCAATTTGCCCCAAAATAACACAAATTGATGCCATTCCTGCCTGGATGCTGTGTCTGAAATGTGAGCTCTCTCACTCCTTCCTTGCCCAAGATACGGGCGTTTCAAGTTATCTCCTCAGCTGAAAAAAACATTGACCGCGGGGTCAACATTTTCACCAAAAATTCAATATTCCCCAATTTGCCCCAAAATAACACAAATTGAAGCCATTGCAGCCTGGATGCTGTGTCTAAAAATTTGAACACTCTAACTCCTTCCTTGCCCAAGATACGGGCGTTTCAAGTTATCTCCTCAGCTGAAAAAAACATTGACCGCGAGGTCAACTTTTTCACCAAAAATTCAATATTCCCCAATTTGCCCCAAAATAACACAAATTGATGCCATGCCTGCCTGGATGCTGCGTCTGAAATTTAAGCTCTCTCACTCCTTCCTTGCCCAAGATATGGGCGTTTCAAGTTCTCCTCAGCTGAAAAAAACATTGACCGCGGGGTCAACATTTTCACCAAAAATTCAATATTCCCCAATTTGCCCCAAAATAACACAAATTCATCCCATTGCAGCCTGGATGCTGTGTCTGAAATGTGAGCTCTCTCACTCCTTCCTTATCCAAGATATGGGCGTTTCAAGTTCTCCTCAGCTGAAAAAAACATTGACCGCGGGGTCAACATTTTCACCAAAAATTCAATATTCCCCAATTTGCCCCAAAATAACACAAATTGATGCCATTTCTGCCTGGATGCTGCGTCTGAAATTTAAGCTCTCTCACTCCTTCCTTGCCCAAGATATGGGCGTTTCAAGTTATCTCCTCAGCTGAAAAAAACATTGACCGCGAGTTCAACTTTTTCACCAAAAATTCAATATTCCCCAATTTGCCCCAAAATAACACAAATTGATGCCATTTCTGCCTGGATGCTGCGTCTGAAATTTAAGCTCTCTCACTCCTTCCTTGCCCAAGATATGGGCGTTTCAAGTTCTCCTCAGCTGAAAAAAACATTGACCGCGGGGTCAACATTTTCACCAAAAATTCAATATTCCCCACTTTGCCCCAAAATAACACAAATTGAAGCCATTGCAGCCTGGATGCTGTGTCTGAAATGTGAGCTCTCTCACTCCTTCCTTATCCAAGATATGGGCGTTTCAAGTTCTCCTCAGCTGAAAAAAACATTGACCGCGGGGTCAACATTTTCACCAAAAATTCAATATTCCCCAATTTGCCCCGAAATAACACAAATTGAAGCCATTGCAGCCTGGATGCTGTGTCTGAAATGTGAGCTCTCTAACTCCTTCCTTGCCCAAGATATGGGCGTTTCAAGTTCTCCTCAGCTGAAAAAAACATTGACCGCGTGGTCAACTTTTTCACCAAAAATTCAATGTTCCCCAATTTGCCCCAAAATAACACAAATTGAAGCCATTGCAGCCTGGATGCTGTGTCTGAAATGTGAGCTCTCTCACTCCTTCCTTATCAAAGATATGGGCGTTTCAAGTTCTCCTCAGCTGAAAAAAACATTGACCGCGGGGTCAACTTTTTCACCAAAAAAACAATATTCCCCAATTTGCCCCAAAATAACACAAATTGAAGCCATTGCAGCCTGGATGCTGCGTCTAAAAATTTGAACACTCTAACTCCTTCCTTGCCCAAGATATGGGCGTTTCAAGTTCTCCTCAGCTGAAAAAAACATTGACCGCGGGGTCAACTTTTTCACCAAAAATTCAATATTCCCCAATTTGCCCCGAAATAACACAAATTTATCCCATTGCAGCCTGGATGCTGTGTCTGAAATGTGAGCTCTCTCACTCCTTCCTTATCCAAGATATGGGCGTTTCAAGTTTTCTCCAGTTGAAAAAAAACGTTGACCGCGGGGATAACATTTTCACCAAAAGTTCAATATTCTCTAATTTGCCCCAAAATAACACAAATTGAAGCCATTGCAGCCTGGATGCTGTGTCTGAAATGTGAGCTCTCTAACTCCTTCCTTGCCCAAGATATGGGCGTTTCAAGTTTTCTCCAGTTGAAAAAACACGTTGACCGCGGGGTCAACATTTTCACCAAAAATTCAATATTCCCCAATTTGCCCCAAAATAACACAAATTGAAGCCATTGCAGCCTGGATGCTGTGTCTGAAATGTGAGCTCTCTCACTCCTTCCTTATCCAAGATATGGGCGTTTCAAGTTATCTCCTCAGCTGAAAAAAACATTGACCGCGAGGTCAACATTTTCACCAAAAATTCAATATTCCCCAATTTGCCCCAAAAATAACACAAATTGATGCCATTCCTGCCTGGATGCTGTGTCTGAAATGTGAGCTCTCTCACTCCTTCCTTGCCCAAGATACGGGCGTTTCAAGTTATCTCCTCAGCTGAAAAAAACATTGACCGCGGGGTCAACATTTTCACCAAAAATTCAATATTCCCCAATTTGCCCCAAAATAACACAAATTGAAGCCATTGCAGCCTGGATGCTGTGTCTAAAAATTTGAACACTCTAACTCCTTCCTTGCCCAAGATACGGGCGTTTCAAGTTATCTCCTCAGCTGAAAAAAACATTGACCGCGAGGTCAACTTTTTCACCAAAAATTCAATATTCCCCAATTTGCCCCAAAATAACACAAATTGATGCCATGCCTGCCTGGATGCTGCGTCTGAAATTTAAGCTCTCTCACTCCTTCCTTGCCCAAGATATGGGCGTTTCAAGTTCTCCTCAGCTGAAAAAAACATTGACCGCGGGGTCAACATTTTCACCAAAAATTCAATATTCCCCACTTTGCCCCAAAATAACACAAATTGAAGCCATTGCAGCCTGGATGCTGTGTCTGAAATGTGAGATCTCTCACTCCTTCCTTGCCCAAGACACGGGCGTTTCAAGTTATCTCCTCAGCTGAAAAAAACATTGACCGCGAGGTCAACTTTTTCACCAAAAATTCAATATTCCCCAATTTGCCCCAAAATAACACAAATTGATGCCATTCCTGCCTGGATGCTGCGTCTGAAATTTAAGCTCTCTCACTCCTTCCTTGCCCAAGATATGGGCGTTTCAAGTTCTCCTCAGCTGAAAAAAACATTGACCGCGGGGTCAACATTTTCACCAAAAATTCAATATTCCCCACTTTGCCCCAAAATAACACAAATTGAAGCCATTGCAGCCTGGATGCTGTGTCTGAAATGTGAGCTCTCTCACTCCTTCCTTGCCCAAGACACGGGCGTTTCAAGTTATCTCCTCAGCTGAAAAAAACATTGACCGCGAGGTCAACATTTTCACCAAAAATTCAATATTCCCCAATTTGCCCCAAAAATAACACAAATTGATGCCATTCCTGCCTGGATGCTGTGTCTGAAATGTGAGCTCTCTCACTCCTTCCTTGCCCAAGATACGGGCGTTTCAAGTTATCTCCTCAGCTGAAAAAAACATTGACCGCGGGGTCAACATTTTCACCAAAAATTCAATATTCCCCAATTTGCCCCAAAATAACACAAATTGAAGCCATTGCAGCCTGGATGCTGTGTCTAAAAATTTGAACACTCTAACTCCTTCCTTGCCCAAGATACGGGCGTTTCAAGTTATCTCCTCAGCTGAAAAAAACATTGACCGCGAGGTCAACTTTTTCACCAAAAATTCAATATTCCCCAATTTGCCCCAAAATAACACAAATTGATGCCATGCCTGCCTGGATGCTGCGTCTGAAATTTAAGCTCTCTCACTCCTTCCTTGCCCAAGATATGGGCGTTTCAAGTTCTCCTCAGCTGAAAAAAACATTGACCGCGGGGTCAACATTTTCACCAAAAATTCAATATTCCCCACTTTGCCCCAAAATAACACAAATTGAAGCCATTGCAGCCTGGATGCTGTGTCTGAAATGTGAGCTCTCTCACTCCTTCCTTGCCCAAGACACGGGCGTTTCAAGTTATCTCCTCAGCTGAAAAAAACATTGACCGCGAGGTCAACTTTTTCACCAAAAATTCAATATTCCCCAATTTGCCCCAAAATAACACAAATTGATGCCATTCCTGCCTGGATGCTGCGTCTGAAATTTAAGCTCTCTCACTCCTTCCTTGCCCAAGATATGGGCGTTTCAAGTTCTCCTCAGCTGAAAAAAACATTGACCGCGGGGTCAACATTTTCACCAAAAATTCAATATTTCCCACTTTGCCCCAAAATAACACAAATTGAAGCCATTGCAGCCTGGATGCTGTGTCTGAAATGTGAGCTCTCTCACTCCTTCCTTGCCCAAGACACGGGCGTTTCAAGTTATCTCCTCAGCTGAAAAAAACATTGACCGCGAGGTCAACTTTTTCACCAAAAATTCAATATTCCCCAATTTGCCCCAAAATAACACAAATTGATGCCATGCCTGCCTGGATGCTGCGTCTGAAATTTAAGCTCTCTCACTCCTTCCTTGCCCAAGATATGGGCGTTTCAAGTTCTCCTCAGCTGAAAAAAACATTGACCGCGGGGTCAACATTTTCACCAAAAATTCAATATTCCCCACTTTGCCCCAAAATAACACAAATTGAAGCCATTGCAGCCTGGATGCTGTGTCTGAAATGTGAGATCTCTCACTCCTTCCTTGCCCAAGACACGGGCGTTTCAAGTTATCTCCTCAGCTGAAAAAAACATTGACCGCGAGGTCAACTTTTTCACCAAAAATTCAATATTCCCCAATTTGCCCCAAAATAACACAAATTGATGCCATTCCTGCCTGGATGCTGCGTCTGAAATTTAAGCTCTCTCACTCCTTCCTTGCCCAAGATATGGGCGTTTCAAGTTCTCCTCAGCTGAAAAAAACATTGACCGCGGGGTCAACATTTTCACCAAAAATTCAATATTCCCCACTTTGCCCCAAAATAACACAAATTGAAGCCATTGCAGCCTGGATGCTGTGTCTGAAATGTGAGCTCTCTCACTCCTTCCTTGCCCAAGACACGGGCGTTTCAAGTTATCTCCTCAGCTGAAAAAAACATTGACCGCGAGGTCAACTTTTTCACCAAAAATTCAATATTCCCCAATTTGCCCCAAAATAACACAAATTGAAGCCATTGCAGCCTGGATGCTGTGTCTGAAATGTGAGCTCTCTCACTCCTTCCTTATCCAAGATATGGGCGTTTCAAGTTATCTCCTCAGCTGAAAAAAACATTGACCGCGAGGTCAACATTTTCACCAAAAATTCAATATTCCCCAATTTGCCCCAAAATAACACAAATTGATGCCATTCCTGCCTGGATGCTGTGTCTGAAATGTGAGCTCTCTCACTCCTTCCTTGCCCAAGATACGGGCGTTTCAAGTTATCTCCTCAGCTGAAAAAAACATTGACCGCGGGGTCAACATTTTCACCAAAAATTCAATATTCCCCAATTTGCCCCAAAATAACACAAATTGAAGCCATTGCAGCCTGGATGCTGTGTCTAAAAATTTGAACACTCTAACTCCTTCCTTGCCCAAGATACGGGCGTTTCAAGTTATCTCCTCAGCTGAAAAAAACATTGACCGCGAGGTCAACTTTTTCACCAAAAATTCAATATTCCCCAATTTGCCCCAAAATAACACAAATTGATGCCATGCCTGCCTGGATGCTGCGTCTGAAATTTAAGCTCTCTCACTCCTTCCTTGCCCAAGATATGGGCGTTTCAAGTTCTCCTCAGCTGAAAAAAACATTGACCGCGGGGTCAACATTTTCACCAAAAATTCAATATTCCCCAATTTGCCCCAAAATAACACAAATTCATCCCATTGCAGCCTGGATGCTGTGTCTGAAATGTGAGCTCTCTCACTCCTTCCTTATCCAAGATATGGGCGTTTCAAGTTCTCCTCAGCTGAAAAAAACATTGACCGCGGGGTCAACATTTTCACCAAAAATTCAATATTCCCCAATTTGCCCCAAAATAACACAAATTGATGCCATTTCTGCCTGGATGCTGCGTCTGAAATTTAAGCTCTCTCACTCCTTCCTTGCCCAAGATATGGGCGTTTCAAGTTATCTCCTCAGCTGAAAAAAACATTGACCGCGAGTTCAACTTTTTCACCAAAAATTCAATATTCCCCAATTTGCCCCAAAATAACACAAATTGATGCCATTTCTGCCTGGATGCTGCGTCTGAAATTTAAGCTCTCTCACTCCTTCCTTGCCCAAGATATGGGCGTTTCAAGTTCTCCTCAGCTGAAAAAAACATTGACCGCGGGGTCAACATTTTCACCAAAAATTCAATATTCCCCACTTTGCCCCAAAATAACACAAATTGAAGCCATTGCAGCCTGGATGCTGTGTCTGAAATGTGAGCTCTCTCACTCCTTCCTTATCCAAGATATGGGCGTTTCAAGTTCTCCTCAGCTGAAAAAAACATTGACCGCGGGGTCAACATTTTCACCAAAAATTCAATATTCCCCAATTTGCCCCGAAATAACACAAATTGAAGCCATTGCAGCCTGGATGCTGTGTCTGAAATGTGAGCTCTCTAACTCCTTCCTTGCCCAAGATATGGGCGTTTCAAGTTCTCCTCAGCTGAAAAAAACATTGACCGCGTGGTCAACTTTTTCACCAAAAATTCAATGTTCCCCAATTTGCCCCAAAATAACACAAATTGAAGCCATTGCAGCCTGGATGCTGTGTCTGAAATGTGAGCTCTCTCACTCCTTCCTTATCAAAGATATGGGCGTTTCAAGTTCTCCTCAGCTGAAAAAAACATTGACCGCGGGGTCAACTTTTTCACCAAAAAAACAATATTCCCCAATTTGCCCCAAAATAACACAAATTGAAGCCATTGCAGCCTGGATGCTGCGTCTAAAAATTTGAACACTCTAACTCCTTCCTTGCCCAAGATATGGGCGTTTCAAGTTCTCCTCAGCTGAAAAAAACATTGACCGCGGGGTCAACTTTTTCACCAAAAATTCAATATTCCCCAATTTGCCCCAAAATAACACAAATTGAAGCCATTGCAGCCTGGATGCTGTGTCTGAAATGTGAGATCTCTCACTCCTTCCTTGCCCAAGACACGGGCGTTTCAAGTTATCTCCTCAGCTGAAAAAAACATTGACCGCGAGGTCAACTTTTTCACCAAAAATTCAATATTCCCCAATTTGCCCCAAAATAACACAAATTGATGCCATTCCTGCCTGGATGCTGCGTCTGAAATTTAAGCTCTCTCACTCCTTCCTTGCCCAAGATATGGGCGTTTCAAGTTCTCCTCAGCTGAAAAAAACATTGACCGCGGGGTCAACATTTTCACCAAAAATTCAATATTCCCCACTTTGCCCCAAAATAACACAAATTGAAGCCATTGCAGCCTGGATGCTGTGTCTGAAATGTGAGCTCTCTCACTCCTTCCTTGCCCAAGACACGGGCGTTTCAAGTTATCTCCTCAGCTGAAAAAAACATTGACCGCGAGGTCAACATTTTCACCAAAAATTCAATATTCCCCAATTTGCCCCAAAAATAACACAAATTGATGCCATTCCTGCCTGGATGCTGTGTCTGAAATGTGAGCTCTCTCACTCCTTCCTTGCCCAAGATACGGGCGTTTCAAGTTATCTCCTCAGCTGAAAAAAACATTGACCGCGGGGTCAACATTTTCACCAAAAATTCAATATTCCCCAATTTGCCCCAAAATAACACAAATTGAAGCCATTGCAGCCTGGATGCTGTGTCTAAAAATTTGAACACTCTAACTCCTTCCTTGCCCAAGATACGGGCGTTTCAAGTTATCTCCTCAGCTGAAAAAAACATTGACCGCGAGGTCAACTTTTTCACCAAAAATTCAATATTCCCCAATTTGCCCCAAAATAACACAAATTGATGCCATGCCTGCCTGGATGCTGCGTCTGAAATTTAAGCTCTCTCACTCCTTCCTTGCCCAAGATATGGGCGTTTCAAGTTCTCCTCAGCTGAAAAAAACATTGACCGCGGGGTCAACATTTTCACCAAAAATTCAATATTCCCCACTTTGCCCCAAAATAACACAAATTGAAGCCATTGCAGCCTGGATGCTGTGTCTGAAATGTGAGCTCTCTCACTCCTTCCTTGCCCAAGACACGGGCGTTTCAAGTTATCTCCTCAGCTGAAAAAAACATTGACCGCGAGGTCAACTTTTTCACCAAAAATTCAATATTCCCCAATTTGCCCCAAAATAACACAAATTGATGCCATTCCTGCCTGGATGCTGCGTCTGAAATTTAAGCTCTCTCACTCCTTCCTTGCCCAAGATATGGGCGTTTCAAGTTCTCCTCAGCTGAAAAAAACATTGACCGCGGGGTCAACATTTTCACCAAAAATTCAATATTTCCCACTTTGCCCCAAAATAACACAAATTGAAGCCATTGCAGCCTGGATGCTGTGTCTGAAATGTGAGCTCTCTCACTCCTTCCTTGCCCAAGACACGGGCGTTTCAAGTTATCTCCTCAGCTGAAAAAAACATTGACCGCGAGGTCAACTTTTTCACCAAAAATTCAATATTCCCCAATTTGCCCCAAAATAACACAAATTGAAGCCATTGCAGCCTGGATGCTGTGTCTGAAATGTGAGCTCTCTCACTCCTTCCTTGCCCAAGATATGGGCGTTTCAAGTTCTCCTCAGCTGAAAAAAACATTGACCGCGGGGTCAACATTTTCACCAAAAATTCAATATTCCCCAATTTGCCCCAAAATAACACAAATTCATCCCATTGCAGCCTGGATGCTGTGTCTGAAATGTGAGCTCTCTCACTCCTTCCTTATCCAAGATATGGGCGTTTCAAGTTCTCCTCAGCTGAAAAAAACATTGACCGCGGGGTCAACATTTTCACCAAAAAAAACAATATTCCCCAATTTGCCCCAAAATAACACAAATTCATCCCATTGCAGCCTGGATGCTGTGTCTGAAATGTGAGCTCTCTCACTCCTTCCTTGTCCAAGATATGGGCGTTTCAAGTTTTCTCCAGTTGAAAAAACACGTTGACCGCGGGGTCAACATTTTCACCAAAAATTCAATATTCCCCACTTTGCCCCAAAATAACACAAATTGAAGCCATTGCAGCCTGGATGCTGTGTCTGAAATGTGAGCTCTCTCACTCCTTCCTTGTCCAAGATATGGGCGTTTCAAGTTTTCTCCAATTGAAAAAACACGTTGACCGCGGGGTCAACATTTTCACCAAAAATTCAATATTTCCCAATTTGCCCCAAAATAACACAAATTGAAGCCATTGCAGCCTGGATGCTGTGTCTGAAATGTGAGCTCTCTCACTCCTTCCTTGTCCAAGATATGGGCGTTTCAAGTTTTCTCCAGTTGAAAAAACACGTTGACCGCGGGGTCAACATTTTCACCAAAAATTCAATATTCCCCAATTTGCCCCAAAATAACACAAATTCATCCCATTGCAGCCTGGATGCTGTGTCTGAAATGTGAGCTCTCTCACTCCTTCCTTATCAAAGTTATGGGCGTTTCAAGTTCTCCTCAGCTGAAAAAAACATTGACCGCGGGGTCAACTTTTTCACCAAAAAAACAATATTCCCCAATTTGCCCCAAAATAACACAAATTGAAGCCATTGCAGCCTGGATGCTGCGTCTAAAAATTTGAACACTCTTACTCCTTCCTTGCCCAAGATATGGGCGTTTCAAGTTTTCTCCAGCTGAAATAACACGTTGACCGCGGGGTCAACATTTTCACCAAAAATTCAATATTCCCCAATTTGCTCCAAAATAACACAAATTGAAGCCATTGCAGCCTGGATGCTGTGTCTGAAATGTGAGCTCACTCACTCCTTCCTTGTCCAAGATATGGGCGTTTCAAGTTTTCTCCAGTTGAAAAAACACGTTGACCGCGGGGTCAACATTTTCACCAAAAATTCAATATTCCCCAATTTGCCCCAAAATGACACAAATTGAAGCCATTGCAGCCTGGATGCTGCGTCTAAAAATTTGAACACTCTAACTCCTTCCTTGCCCAAGATATGGGCGTTTCAAGTTTTCTCCAGTTGAAATAACACGTTGACCGCGGGGTCAACATTTTCACCAAAAATTCAATATTCCCCACTTTGCCCCAAAATAACACAAATTGAAGCCATTGCAGCCTGGATGCTGTGTCTGAAATGTGAGCTCTCTCACTCCTTCCTTGCCCAAGACACGGGCGTTTCAAGTTATCTCCTCAGCTGAAAAAAACATTGACCGCGAGGTCAACTTTTTCACCAAAAATTCAATATTCCCCACTTTGCCCCAAAATAACACAAATTGAAGCCATTGCAGCCTGGATGCTGTGTCTGAAATGTGAGCTCTCTCACTCCTTCCTTGCCCAAGACACGGGCGTTTCAAGTTATCTCCTCAGCTGAAAAAAACATTGACCGCGGGGTCAACATTTTCACCAAAAATTCAATATTCCCCAATTTGCCCCAAAATAACACAAATTGAAGCCATTGCAGCCTGGATGCTGTGTCTGAAATGTGAGCTCTCTCACTCCTTCCTTGCCCAAGACACGGGCGTTTCAAGTTATCTCCTCAGCTGAAAAAAACATTGACCGCGAGGTCAACATTTTCACCAAAAATTCAATATTCCCCAATTTGCCCCAAAATAACACAAATTGATGCCATTCCTGCCTGGATGCTGTGTCTGAAATGTGAGCTCTCTCACTCCTTCCTTGCCCAAGATACGGGCGTTTCAAGTTATCTCCTCAGCTGAAAAAAACATTGACCGCGGGGTCAACATTTTCACCAAAAATTCAATATTCCCCAATTTGCCCCAAAATAACACAAATTGAAGCCATTGCAGCCTGGATGCTGTGTCTAAAAATTTGAACACTCTAACTCCTTCCTTGCCCAAGATACGGGCGTTTCAAGTTATCTCCTCAGCTGAAAAAAACATTGACCGCGAGGTCAACTTTTTCACCAAAAATTCAATATTCCCCAATTTGCCCCAAAATAACACAAATTGATGCCATGCCTGCCTGGATGCTGCGTCTGAAATTTAAGCTCTCTCACTCCTTCCTTGCCCAAGATATGGGCGTTTCAAGTTCTCCTCAGCTGAAAAAAACATTGACCGCGGGGTCAACATTTTCACCAAAAATTCAATATTCCCCACTTTGCCCCAAAATAACACAAATTGAAGCCATTGCAGCCTGGATGCTGTGTCTGAAATGTGAGCTCTCTCACTCCTTCCTTATCCAAGATATGGGCGTTTCAAGTTCTCCTCAGCTGAAAAAAACATTGACCGCGGGGTCAACATTTTCACCAAAAATTCAATATTCCCCAATTTGCCCCGAAATAACACAAATTGAAGCCATTGCAGCCTGGATGCTGTGTCTGAAATGTGAGCTCTCTAACTCCTTCCTTGCCCAAGATATGGGCGTTTCAAGTTCTCCTCAGCTGAAAAAAACATTGACCGCGTGGTCAACTTTTTCACCAAAAATTCAATGTTCCCCAATTTGCCCCAAAATAACACAAATTGAAGCCATTGCAGCCTGGATGCTGTGTCTGAAATGTGAGCTCTCTCACTCCTTCCTTATCAAAGATATGGGCGTTTCAAGTTCTCCTCAGCTGAAAAAAACATTGACCGCGGGGTCAACTTTTTCACCAAAAAAACAATATTCCCCAATTTGCCCCAAAATAACACAAATTGAAGCCATTGCAGCCTGGATGCTGCGTCTAAAAATTTGAACACTCTAACTCCTTCCTTGCCCAAGATATGGGCGTTTCAAGTTCTCCTCAGCTGAAAAAAACATTGACCGCGGGGTCAACTTTTTCACCAAAAATTCAATATTCCCCAATTTGCCCCGAAATAACACAAATTTATCCCATTGCAGCCTGGATGCTGTGTCTGAAATGTGAGCTCTCTCACTCCTTCCTTATCCAAGATATGGGCGTTTCAAGTTTTCTCCAGTTGAAAAAAAACGTTGACCGCGGGGATAACATTTTCACCAAAAGTTCAATATTCTCTAATTTGCCCCAAAATAACACAAATTGAAGCCATTGCAGCCTGGATGCTGTGTCTGAAATGTGAGCTCTCTAACTCCTTCCTTGCCCAAGATATGGGCGTTTCAAGTTTTCTCCAGTTGAAAAAACACGTTGACCGCGGGGTCAACATTTTCACCAAAAATTCAATATTCCCCAATTTGCCCCAAAATAACACAAATTGAAGCCATTGCAGCCTGGATGCTGTGTCTGAAATGTGAGCTCTCTCACTCCTTCCTTATCCAAGATATGGGCGTTTCAAGTTATCTCCTCAGCTGAAAAAAACATTGACCGCGAGGTCAACATTTTCACCAAAAATTCAATATTCCCCAATTTGCCCCAAAAATAACACAAATTGATGCCATTCCTGCCTGGATGCTGTGTCTGAAATGTGAGCTCTCTCACTCCTTCCTTGCCCAAGATACGGGCGTTTCAAGTTATCTCCTCAGCTGAAAAAAACATTGACCGCGGGGTCAACATTTTCACCAAAAATTCAATATTCCCCAATTTGCCCCAAAATAACACAAATTGATGCCATGCCTGCCTGGATGCTGCGTCTGAAATTTAAGCTCTCTCACTCCTTCCTTGCCCAAGATATGGGCGTTTCAAGTTCTCCTCAGCTGAAAAAAACATTGACCACGGGGTCAACATTTTCACCAAAAATTCAATATTCCCCACTTTGCCCCAAAATAACACAAATTGAAGCCATTGCAGCCTGGATGCTGTGTCTGAAATGTGAGATCTCTCACTCCTTCCTTGCCCAAGACACGGGCGTTTCAAGTTATCTCCTCAGCTGAAAAAAACATTGACCGCGAGGTCAACTTTTTCACCAAAAATTCAATATTCCCCAATTTGCCCCAAAATAACACAAATTGATGCCATTCCTGCCTGGATGCTGCGTCTGAAATTTAAGCTCTCTCACTCCTTCCTTGCCCAAGATATGGGCGTTTCAAGTTCTCCTCAGCTGAAAAAAACATTGACCGCGGGGTCAACATTTTCACCAAAAATTCAATATTCCCCACTTTGCCCCAAAATAACACAAATTGAAGCCATTGCAGCCTGGATGCTGTGTCTGAAATGTGAGCTCTCTCACTCCTTCCTTGCCCAAGACACGGGCGTTTCAAGTTATCTCCTCAGCTGAAAAAAACATTGACCGCGAGGTCAACTTTTTCACCAAAAATTCAATATTCCCCAATTTGCCCCAAAATAACACAAATTGAAGCCATTGCAGCCTGGATGCTGTGTCTGAAATGTGAGCTCTCTCACTCCTTCCTTATCCAAGATATGGGCGTTTCAAGTTATCTCCTCAGCTGAAAAAAACATTGACCGCGAGGTCAACATTTTCACCAAAAATTCAATATTCCCCAATTTGCCCCAAAATAACACAAATTGATGCCATTCCTGCCTGGATGCTGTGTCTGAAATGTGAGCTCTCTCACTCCTTCCTTGCCCAAGATACGGGCGTTTCAAGTTATCTCCTCAGCTGAAAAAAACATTGACCGCGGGGTCAACATTTTCACCAAAAATTCAATATTCCCCAATTTGCCCCAAAATAACACAAATTGAAGCCATTGCAGCCTGGATGCTGTGTCTGAAATGTGAGCTCTCTCACTCCTTCCTTGCCCAAGACACGGGCGTTTCAAGTTATCTCCTCAGCTGAAAAAAACATTGACCGCGAGGTCAACTTTTTCACCAAAAATTCAATATTCCCCAATTTGCCCCAAAATAACACAAATTGATGCCATTCCTGCCTGGATGCTGCGTCTGAAATTTAAGCTCTCTCACTCCTTCCTTGCCCAAGATATGGGCGTTTCAAGTTCTCCTCAGCTGAAAAAAACATTGACCGCGGGGTCAACATTTTCACCAAAAATTCAATATTTCCCACTTTGCCCCAAAATAACACAAATTGAAGCCATTGCAGCCTGGATGCTGTGTCTGAAATGTGAGCTCTCTCACTCCTTCCTTGCCCAAGACACGGGCGTTTCAAGTTATCTCCTCAGCTGAAAAAAACATTGACCGCGAGGTCAACTTTTTCACCAAAAATTCAATATTCCCCAATTTGCCCCAAAATAACACAAATTGAAGCCATTGCAGCCTGGATGCTGTGTCTGAAATGTGAGCTCTCTCACTCCTTCCTTGCCCAAGATATGGGCGTTTCAAGTTCTCCTCAGCTGAAAAAAACATTGACCGCGGGGTCAACATTTTCACCAAAAATTCAATATTCCCCAATTTGCCCCAAAATAACACAAATTCATCCCATTGCAGCCTGGATGCTGTGTCTGAAATGTGAGCTCTCTCACTCCTTCCTTATCCAAGATATGGGCGTTTCAAGTTCTCCTCAGCTGAAAAAAACATTGACCGCGGGGTCAACATTTTCACCAAAAATTCAATATTCCCCAATTTGCCCCAAAATAACACAAATTCATCCCATTGCAGCCTGGATGCTGTGTCTGAAATGTGAGCTCTCTCACTCCTTCCTTGTCCAAGATATGGGCGTTTCAAGTTTTCTCCAGTTGAAAAAACACGTTGACCGCGGGGTCAACATTTTCACCAAAAATTCAATATTTCCCAATTTGCCCCAAAATAACACAAATTGAAGCCATTGCAGCCTGGATGCTGTGTCTGAAATGTGAGCTCTCTCACTCCTTCCTTGTCCAAGATATGGGCGTTTCAAGTTTTCTCCAGTTGAAAAAACACGTTGACCGCGGGGTCAACATTTTCACCAAAAATTCAATATTCCCCAATTTGCCCCAAAATGACACAAATTGAAGCCATTGCAGCCTGGATGCTGCGTCTAAAAATTTGAACACTCTAACTCCTTCCTTGCCCAAGATATGGGCGTTTCAAGTTTTCTCCAGTTGAAATAACACGTTGACCGCGGGGTCAACATTTTCACCAAAAATTCAATATTCCCCACTTTGCCCCAAAATAACACAAATTGAAGCCATTGCAGCCTGGATGCTGTGTCTGAAATGTGAGCTCTCTCACTCCTTCCTTGCCCAAGACACGGGCGTTTCAAGTTATCTCCTCAGCTGAAAAAAACATTGACCGCGAGGTCAACTTTTTCACCAAAAATTCAATATTCCCCACTTTGCCCCAAAATAACACAAATTGAAGCCATTGCAGCCTGGATGCTGTGTCTGAAATGTGAGCTCTCTCACTCCTTCCTTGCCCAAGACACGGGCGTTTCAAGTTATCTCCTCAGCTGAAAAAAACATTGACCGCGAGATCAACATTTTCACCAAAAATTCAATATTCCCCAATTTGCCCCAAAATAACACAAATTCATCCCATTGCAGCCTGGATGCTGTGTCTGAAATGTGAGCTCTCTCACTCCTTCCTTATCCAAGATATGGGCGTTTCAAGTTCTCCTCAGCTGAAAAAAACATTGACCGCGAGGTCAACATTTTCACCAAAAATTCAATATTCCCCAATTTGCCCCAAAATAACACAAATTGAAGCCATTGCAGCCTGGATGCTGTGTCTGAAATGTGAGCTCTCTCACTCCTTCCTTGCCCAAGACACGGGCGTTTCAAGTTATCTCCTCAGCTGAAAAAAACATTGACCGCGAGGTCAACTTTTTCACCAAAAATTCAATATTCCCCAATTTGCCGCAAAATAACACAAATTGAAGCCATTGCAGCCTGGATGCTGTGTCTGAAATGTGAGCTCTCTCACTCCTTCCTTGCCCAAGATATGGGCGTTTCAAGTTCTCCTCAGCTGAAAAAAACATTGACCGCGGGGTCAACATTTTCACCAAAAATTCAATATTCCCCAATTTGCCCCAAAATAACACAAATTCATCCCATTGCAGCCTGGATGCTGTGTCTGAAATGTGAGCTCTCTCACTCCTTCCTTATCCAAGATATGGGCGTTTCAAGTTTTCTCCAGTTGAAAAAAAACGTTGACCGCGGGGATAACATTTTCACCAAAAATTCAATATTCTCTAATTTGCCCCAAAATAACACAAATTGAAGCCATTGCAGCCTGGATGCTGTGTCTGAAATGTGAGCTCTCTCACTCCTTCCTTGCCCAAGATACGGGCGTTTCAAGTTATCTCCTCAGCTGAAAAAAACATTGACCGCGGGGTCAACATTTTCACCAAAAATTCAATATTCCCCAATTTGCCCCAAAATAAAACAAATTGAAGCCATTGCAGCCTGGATGCTGTGTCTGAAACGTGAGCTCTCTCACTCCTTCCTTGCCCAAGATACGGCCGTTTCAAGTTATCTCCTCAGCTGAAAAAAACATTGACCGCGAGGTCAACTTTTTCACCAAAAATTCAATATTCCCCAATTTGCCCCAAAATAACACAAATTGATGCCATTTCTGCCTGGATGCTGCGTCTGAAATTTAAGCTCTCTCACTCCTTCCTTGCCCAAGATATGGGCGTTTCAAGTTCTCCTCAGCTGAAAAAAACATTAACCGCGGGGTCAACTTTTTCACCAAAAATTCAATATTCCCCACTTTGCCCCAAAATCACACAAATTGAAGCCATTGCAGCCTGGATGCTGTGTCTGAAATGTGAGCTCTCTCACTCCTTCCTTGTCCAAGATATGGGCGTTTCAAGTTTTCTCCAGTTGAAAAAACACGTTGACCGCGGGGTCAACATTTTCACCAAAAATTCAATATTCCCCAATTTGCCCCAAAATAACACAAATTGAAGCCATTGCAGCCTGGATGCTGCGTCTGAAATTTAAGCTCTCTCACTCCTTCCTTGCCCAAGATATGGGCGTTTCAAGTTCTCCTCAGCTGAAAAAAACATTGACCGCGGGGTCAACATTTTCACCAAAAATTCAATATTCCCCACTTTGCCCCAAAATAACACAAATTGAAGCCATTGCAGCCTGGATGCTGTGTCTGAAATGTGAGCTCTCTCACTCCTTCCTTGCCCAAGACACGGGCGTTTCAAGTTATCTCCTCAGCTGAAAAAAACATTGACCGCGAGGTCAACTTTTTCACCAAAAATTCAATATTCCCCAATTTGCCCCAAAATAACACAAATTCATCCCATTGCAGCCTGGATGCTGTGTCTGAAATGTGAGCTCTCTCACTCCTTCCTTATCCAAGATATGGGCGTTTCAAGTTCTCCTCAGCTGAAAAAAACATTGACCGCGGGGTCAACATTTTCACCAAAAAGTCAATATTCCCCACTTTGCCCCAAAGTAACACAAATTGAAGCCATTGCAGCCTGGATGCTGCGTCTGAAATTTAAGCTCTCTCACTCCTTCCTTGCCCAAGATATGGGCGTTTCAAGTTCTCCTCAGCTGAAAAAAACATTGACCGCGGGGTCAACATTTTCACCAAAAATTCAATATTCCCCACTTTGCCCCAAAATAACACAAATTGAAGCCATTGCAGCCTGGATGCTGTGTCTGAAATGTGAGCTCTCTCACTCCTTCCTTATCCAAGATATGGGCGTTTCAAGTTCTCCTCAGCTGAAAAAAACATTGACTGCGGGGTCAACTTTTTCACCAAAAATTCAATATTCCCCAATTTGCCCCAAAATAACACAAATTGAAGCCATTGCAGCCTGGATGCTGTGTCTGAAATGTGAGCTCTCTCACTCCTTCCTTATCCAAGATATGGGCGTTTCAAGTTCTCCTCAGCTGAAAAAAACATTGACCGCGGGGTCAACTTTTTCACCAAAAAAACAATATTCCCCAATTTGCCCCAAAATAACACAAATTGAAGCCATTGCAGCCTGGATGCTGCGTCTAAAAATTTGAACACTCTAACTCCTTCCTTGCCCAAGATATGGGCGTTTCAAGTTTTCTCCAGTTGAAAAAACACGTTGACCGCGGGGTCAACATTTTCACCAAAAATTCAATATTCCCCAATTTGCCCCAAAATAACACAAATTGAAGCCATTGCAGCCTGGATGCTGTGTCTGAAATGTGAGCTCTCTCACTCCTTCCTTATCCAAGATATGGGCGTTTCAAGTTCTCCTCAGCTGAAAAAAACATTGACCGCGGGGTCAACATTTTCACCAAAAATTCAATATTCCCCAATTTGCCCCAAAATAACACAAATTGAAGCCATTGCAGCCTGGATGCTGTGTCTGAAATGTGAGCTCTCTCACTCCTTCCTTATCCAAGATATGGGCGTTTCAAGTTTTCTCCAGATGAAAAAACACGTTGACCGCGGGGTCAACTTTTTCACCAAAAATTCAATATTCCCCACTTTGCCCCAAAATAACACAAATGGAAGCCATTGCAGCCTGGATGCTGTGTCTGAAATGTGAGCTCTCTCACTCCTTCCTTATCCAAGATATGGGCGTTTCAAGTTCTCCTCAGCTGAAAAAAACATTGACCGCGGGGTCAACATTTTCACCAAAAATTCAATGTTCCCCAATTTGCCCCAAAATAACACAAATTGAAGCCATTGCAGCCTGGATGCTGTGTCTGAAACGTGAGCTCTCTCACTCCTTCCTTGCCCAAGATACGGCCGTTTCAAGTTCTCCTCAGCTGAAAAAAACATTAACCGCGGGGTCAACTTTTTCACCAAAAATTCAATATTCCCCACTTTGCCCCAAAATCACACAAATTGAAGCCATTGCAGCCTGGATGCTGTGTCTGAAATGTGAGCTCTCTCACTCCTTCCTTGTCCAAGATATGGGCGTTTCAAGTTTTCTCCAGTTGAAAAAACACGTTGACCGCGGGGTCAACATTTTCACCAAAAATTCAATATTCCCCAATTTGCCCCAAAATAACACAAATTGAAGCCATTGCAGCCTGGATGCTGCGTCTGAAATTTAAGCTCTCTCACTCCTTCCTTGCCCAAGATATGGGCGTTTCAAGTTCTCCTCAGCTGAAAAAAACATTGACCGCGGGGTCAACATTTTCACCAAAAATTCAATATTCCCCACTTTGCCCCAAAATAACACAAATTGAAGCCATTGCAACCTGGATGCTGTGTCTGAAATGTGAGCTCTCTCACTCCTTCCTTGCCCAAGACACGGGCGTTTCAAGTTATCTCCTCAGCTGAAAAAAACATTGACCGCGAGGTCAACTTTTTCACCAAAAATTCAATATTCCCCAATTTGCCCCAAAATAACACAAATTGATGCCATTCCTGCCTGGATGCTGCGTCTGAAATTTAAGCTCTCTCACTCCTTCCTTGCCCAAGATATGGGCGTTTCAAGTTCTCCTCAGCTGAAAAAAACATTGACCGCGGGGTCAACATTTTCACCAAAAATTCAATATTCCCCAATTTGCCCCAAAATAACACAAATTCATCCCATTGCAGCCTGGATGCTGTGTCTGAAATGTGAGCTCTCTCACTCCTTCCTTATCCAAGATATGGGCGTTTCAAGTTCTCCTCAGCTGAAAAAAACATTGACCGCGGGGTCAACATTTTCACCAAAAATTCAATATTCCCCAATTTGCCCCGAAATAACACAAATTGAAGCCATTGCAGCCTGGATGCTGTGTCTGAAATGTGAGCTCTCTAACTCCTTCCTTGCCCAAGATATGGGCGTTTCAAGTTCTCCTCAGCTGAAAAAAACATTGACCGCGTGGTCAACTTTTTCACCAAAAATTCAATGTTCCCCAATTTGCCCCAAAATAACACAAATTGAAGCCATTGCAGCCTGGATGCTGTGTCTGAAACGTGAGCTCTCTCACTCCTTCCTTGCCCAAGATACGGCCGTTTCAAGTTCTCCTCAGCTGAAAAAAACATTAACCGCGGGGTCAACTTTTTCACCAAAAATTCAATATTCCCCACTTTGCCCCAAAATCACACAAATTGAAGCCATTGCAGCCTGGATGCTGTGTCTGAAATGTGAGCTCTCTCACTCCTTCCTTGTCCAAGATATGGGCGTTTCAAGTTTTCTCCAGTTGAAAAAACACGTTGACCGCGGGGTCAACATTTTCACCAAAAATTCAATATTCCCCAATTTGCCCCAAAATAACACAAATTGAAGCCATTGCAGCCTGGATGCTGCGTCTGAAATTTAAGCTCTCTCACTCCTTCCTTGCCCAAGATATGGGCGTTTCAAGTTCTCCTCAGCTGAAAAAAACATTGACCGCGGGGTCAACATTTTCACCAAAAATTCAATATTCCCCACTTTGCCCCAAAATAACACAAATTGAAGCCATTGCAACCTGGATGCTGTGTCTGAAATGTGAGCTCTCTCACTCCTTCCTTGCCCAAGACACGGGCGTTTCAAGTTATCTCCTCAGCTGAAAAAAACATTGACCGCGAGGTCAACTTTTTCACCAAAAATTCAATATTCCCCAATTTGCCCCAAAATAACACAAATTGATGCCATTCCTGCCTGGATGCTGCGTCTGAAATTTAAGCTCTCTCACTCCTTCCTTGCCCAAGATATGGGCGTTTCAAGTTCTCCTCAGCTGAAAAAAACATTGACCGCGGGGTCAACATTTTCACCAAAAATTCAATATTCCCCAATTTGCCCCAAAATAACACAAATTCATCCCATTGCAGCCTGGATGCTGTGTCTGAAATGTGAGCTCTCTCACTCCTTCCTTATCCAAGATATGGGCGTTTCAAGTTCTCCTCAGCTGAAAAAAACATTGACCGCGGGGTCAACATTTTCACCAAAAATTCAATATTCCCCAATTTGCCCCGAAATAACACAAATTGAAGCCATTGCAGCCTGGATGCTGTGTCTGAAATGTGAGCTCTCTAACTCCTTCCTTGCCCAAGATATGGGCGTTTCAAGTTCTCCTCAGCTGAAAAAAACATTGACCGCGTGGTCAACTTTTTCACCAAAAATTCAATGTTCCCCAATTTGCCCCAAAATAACACAAATTGAAGCCATTGCAGCCTGGATGCTGTGTCTAAAAATTTGAACACTCTAACTCCTTCCTTGCCCAAGATACGGGCGTTTCAAGTTATCTCCTCAGCTGAAAAAAACATTGACCGCGAGGTCAACTTTTTCACCAAAAATTCAATATTCCCCAATTTGCCCCAAAATAACACAAATTGATGCCATGCCTGCCTGGATGCTGCGTCTGAAATTTAAGCTCTCTCACTCCTTCCTTGCCCAAGATATGGGCGTTTCAAGTTCTCCTCAGCTGAAAAAAACATTGACCGCGGGGTCAACATTTTCACCAAAAATTCAATATTCCCCACTTTGCCCCAAAATAACACAAATTGAAGCCATTGCAGCCTGGATGCTGTGTCTGAAATGTGAGCTCTCTCACTCCTTCCTTGCCCAAGACACGGGCGTTTCAAGTTATCTCCTCAGCTGAAAAAAACATTGACCGCGAGGTCAACTTTTTCACCAAAAATTCAATATTCCCCAATTTGCCCCAAAATAACACAAATTGATGCCATTCCTGCCTGGATGCTGCGTCTGAAATTTAAGCTCTCTCACTCCTTCCTTGCCCAAGATATGGGCGTTTCAAGTTCTCCTCAGCTGAAAAAAACATTGACCGCGGGGTCAACATTTTCACCAAAAATTCAATATTTCCCACTTTGCCCCAAAATAACACAAATTGAAGCCATTGCAGCCTGGATGCTGTGTCTGAAATGTGAGCTCTCTCACTCCTTCCTTGCCCAAGACACGGGCGTTTCAAGTTATCTCCTCAGCTGAAAAAAACATTGACCGCGAGGTCAACTTTTTCACCAAAAATTCAATATTCCCCAATTTGCCCCAAAATAACACAAATTGAAGCCATTGCAGCCTGGATGCTGTGTCTGAAATGTGAGCTCTCTCACTCCTTCCTTGCCCAAGATATGGGCGTTTCAAGTTCTCCTCAGCTGAAAAAAACATTGACCGCGGGGTCAACATTTTCACCAAAAATTCAATATTCCCCACTTTGCCCCAAAATAACACAAATTGAAGCCATTGCAGCCTGGATGCTGTGTCTGAAATGTGAGCTCTCTCACTCCTTCCTTGTCCAAGATATGGGCGTTTCAAGTTTTCTCCAGTTGAAAAAACACGTTGACCGCGGGGTCAACATTTTCACCAAAAATTCAATATTCCCCAATTTGCCCCAAAATAACACAAATTCATCCCATTGCAGCCTGGATGCTGTGTCTGAAATGTGAGCTCTCTCACTCCTTCCTTATCAAAGTTATGGGCGTTTCAAGTTCTCCTCAGCTGAAAAAAACATTGACCGCGGGGTCAACATTTTCACCAAAAATTCAATATTCCCCAATTTGCCCCAAAATAACACAAATTCATCCCATTGCAGCCTGGATGCTGTGTCTGAAATGTGAGCTCTCTCACTCCTTCCTTATCAAAGATATGGGCGTTTCAAGTTCTCCTCAGCTGAAAAAAACATTGACCGCGGGGTCAACATTTTCACCAAAAAAAACAATATTCCCCAATTTGCCCCAAAATAACACAAATTCATCCCATTGCAGCCTGGATGCTGTGTCTGAAATGTGAGCTCTCTCACTCCTTCCTTGTCCAAGATATGGGCGTTTCAAGTTTTCTCCAGTTGAAAAAACACGTTGACCGCGGGGTCAACATTTTCACCAAAAATTCAATATTCCCCACTTTGCCCCAAAATAACACAAATTGAAGCCATTGCAGCCTGGATGCTGTGTCTGAAATGTGAGCTCTCTCACTCCTTCCTTGTCCAAGATATGGGCGTTTCAAGTTTTCTCCAGTTGAAAAAACACGTTGACCGCGGGGTCAACATTTTCACCAAAAATTCAATATTCCCCAATTTGCCCCAAAATAACACAAATTCATCCCATTGCAGCCTGGATGCTGTGTCTGAAATGTGAGCTCTCTCACTCCTTCCTTATCAAAGTTATGGGCGTTTCAAGTTCTCCTCAGCTGAAAAAAACATTGACCGCGGGGTCAACTTTTTCACCAAAAAAACAATATTCCCCAATTTGCCCCAAAATAACACAAATTGAAGCCATTGCAGCCTGGATGCTGCGTCTAAAAATTTGAACACTCTTACTCCTTCCTTGCCCAAGATATGGGCGTTTCAAGTTTTCTCCAGTTGAAATAACACGTTGACCGCGGGGTCAACATTTTCACCAAAAATTCAATATTCCCCAATTTGCTCCAAAATAACACAAATTGAAGCCATTGCAGCCTGGATGCTGTGTCTGAAATGTGAGCTCACTCACTCCTTCCTTGTCCAAGATATGGGCGTTTCAAGTTTTCTCCAGTTGAAAAAACACGTTGACCGCGGGGTCAACATTTTCACCAAAAATTCAATATTCCCCAATTTGCCCCAAAATGACACAAATTGAAGCCATTGCAGCCTGGATGCTGCGTCTAAAAATTTGAACACTCTAACTCCTTCCTTGCCCAAGATATGGGCGTTTCAAGTTTTCTCCAGTTGAAATAACACGTTGACCGCGGGGTCAACATTTTCACCAAAAATTCAATATTCCCCACTTTGCCCCAAAATAACACAAATTGAAGCCATTGCAGCCTGGATGCTGTGTCTGAAATGTGAGCTCTCTCACTCCTTCCTTGCCCAAGACACGGGCGTTTCAAGTTATCTCCTCAGCTGAAAAAAACATTGACCGCGAGGTCAACTTTTTCACCAAAAATTCAATATTCCCCAATTTGCCCCAAAATAACACAAATTGAAGCCATTGCAGCCTGGATGCTGTGTCTGAAATGTGAGCTCTCTCACTCCTTCCTTGCCCAAGATATGGGCGTTTCAAGTTCTCCTCAGCTGAAAAAAACATTGACCGCGGGGTCAACATTTTCACCAAAAATTCAATATTCCCCACTTTGCCCCAAAATAACACAAATTGAAGCCATTGCAGCCTGGATGCTGTGTCTGAAATGTGAGCTCTCTCACTCCTTCCTTGCCCAAGACACGGGCGTTTCAAGTTATCTCCTCAGCTGAAAAAAACATTGACCGCGAGATCAACATTTTCACCAAAAATTCAATATTCCCCAATTTGCCCCAAAATAACACAAATTCATCCCATTGCAGCCTGGATGCTGTGTCTGAAATGTGAGCTCTCTCACTCCTTCCTTATCCAAGATATGGGCGTTTCAAGTTCTCCTCAGCTGAAAAAAACATTGACCGCGGGGTCAACATTTTCACCAAAAATTCAATATTCCCCAATTTGCCCCAAAATAACACAAATTGAAGCCATTGCAGCCTGGATGCTGTGTCTGAAATGTGAGCTCTCTCACTCCTTCCTTGCCCAAGACACGGGCGTTTCAAGTTATCTCCTCAGCTGAAAAAAACATTGACCGCGAGGTCAACATTTTCACCAAAAATTCAATATTCCCCAATTTGCCCCAAAATAACACAAATTGATGCCATTCCTGCCTGGATGCTGTGTCTGAAATGTGAGCTCTCTCACTCCTTCCTTGCCCAAGATACGGGCGTTTCAAGTTATCTCCTCAGCTGAAAAAAACATTGACCGCGGGGTCAACATTTTCACCAAAAATTCAATATTCCCCAATTTGCCCCAAAATAACACAAATTGAAGCCATTGCAGCCTGGATGCTGTGTCTAAAAATTTGAACACTCTAACTCCTTCCTTGCCCAAGATACGGGCGTTTCAAGTTCTCCTCAGCTGAAAAAAACATTGACCGCGGGGTCAACATTTTCACCAAAAATTCAATATTCCCCACTTTGCCCCAAAATAACACAAATTGAAGCCATTGCAGCCTGGATGCTGTGTCTGAAATGTGAGCTCTCTCACTCCTTCCTTATCAAAGATATGGGCATTTCAAGTTCTCCTCAGCTGAAAAAAACATTGACCGCGGGGTCAACATTTTCACCAAAAATTCAATATTCCCCAATTTGCCCCAAAATAACACAAATTCATCCCATTGCAGCCTGGATGCTGTGTCTGAAATGTGAGCTCTCTCACTCCTTCCTTATCCAAGATATGGGCGTTTCAAGTTCTCCTCAGCTGAAAAAAACATTGACCGCGGGGTCAACATTTTCACCAAAAATTCAATATTCCCCAATTTGCCCCAAAATAACACAAATTGATGCCATTTCTGCCTGGATGCTGCGTCTGAAATTTAAGCTCTCTCACTCCTTCCTTGCCCAAGATATGGGCGTTTCAAGTTCTCCTCAGCTGAAAAAAACATTGACCGCGGGGTCAACATTTTCACCAAAAATTCAATATTCCCCACTTTGCCCCAAAATAACACAAATTGAAGCCATTGCAGCCTGGATGCTGTGTCTGAAATGTGAGCTCTCTCACTCCTTCCTTATCAAAGATATGGGCATTTCAAGTTCTCCTCAGCTGAAAAAAACATTGACCGCGGGGTCAACATTTTCACCAAAAATTCAATATTCCCCAATTTGCCCCAAAATAACACAAATTGATGCCATTTCTGCCTGGATGCTGCGTCTGAAATTTAAGCTCTCTCACTCCTTCCTTGCCCAAGATATGGGCGTTTCAAGTTCTCCTCAGCTGAAAAAAACATTGACCGCGGGGTCAACATTTTCACCAAAAATTCAATATTCCCCACTTTGCCCCAAAATAACACAAATTGAAGCCATTGCAGCCTGGATGCTGTGTCTGAAATGTGAGCTCTCTCACTCCTTCCTTATCAAAGATATGGGCATTTCAAGTTCTCCTCAGCTGAAAAAAACATTGACCGCGGGGTCAACATTTTCACCAAAAATTCAATATTCCCCAATTTGCCCCAAAATAACACAAATTCATCCCATTGCAGCCTGGATGCTGTGTCTGAAATGTGAGCTCTCTCACTCCTTCCTTATCCAAGATATGGGCGTTTCAAGTTCTCCTCAGCTGAAAAAAACATTGACCGCGGGGTCAACATTTTCACCAAAAATTCAATATTCCCCAATTTGCCCCAAAATAACACAAATTGATGCCATTTCTGCCTGGATGCTGCGTCTGAAATTTAAGCTCTCTCACTCCTTCCTTGCCCAAGATATGGGCGTTTCAAGTTATCTCCTCAGCTGAAAAAAACATTGACCGCGAGTTCAACTTTTTCACCAAAAATTCAATATTCCCCAATTTGCCCCAAAATAACACAAATTGATGCCATTTCTGCCTGGATGCTGCGTCTGAAATTTAAGCTCTCTCACTCCTTCCTTGCCCAAGATATGGGCGTTTCAAGTTCTCCTCAGCTGAAAAAAACATTGACCGCGGGGTCAACATTTTCACCAAAAATTCAATATTCCCCACTTTGCCCCAAAATAACACAAATTGAAGCCATTGCAGCCTGGATGCTGTGTCTGAAATGTGAGCTCTCTCACTCCTTCCTTATCCAAGATATGGGCGTTTCAAGTTCTCCTCAGCTGAAAAAAACATTGACCGCGGGGTCAACTTTTTCACCAAAAATTCAATATTCCCCAATTTGCCCCGAAATAACACAAATTTATCCCATTGCAGCCTGGATGCTGTGTCTGAAATGTGAGCTCTCTCACTCCTTCCTTATCCAAGATATGGGCGTTTCAAGTTTTCTCCAGTTGAAAAAAAACGTTGACCGCGGGGATAACATTTTCACCAAAAGTTCAATATTCTCTAATTTGCCCCAAAATAACACAAATTGAAGCCATTGCAGCCTGGATGCTGTGTCTGAAATGTGAGCTCTCTAACTCCTTCCTTGCCCAAGATATGGGCGTTTCAAGTTTTCTCCAGTTGAAAAAACACGTTGACCGCGGGGTCAACATTTTCACCAAAAATTCAATATTCCCCAATTTGCCCCAAAATAACACAAATTGAAGCCATTGCAGCCTGGATGCTGTGTCTGAAATGTGAGCTCTCTCACTCCTTCCTTATCCAAGATATGGGCGTTTCAAGTTATCTCCTCAGCTGAAAAAAACATTGACCGCGAGGTCAACATTTTCACCAAAAATTCAATATTCCCCAATTTGCCCCAAAAATAACACAAATTGATGCCATTCCTGCCTGGATGCTGTGTCTGAAATGTGAGCTCTCTCACTCCTTCCTTGCCCAAGATACGGGCGTTTCAAGTTATCTCCTCAGCTGAAAAAAACATTGACCGCGGGGTCAACATTTTCACCAAAAATTCAATATTCCCCAATTTGCCCCAAAATAACACAAATTGATGCCATGCCTGCCTGGATGCTGCGTCTGAAATTTAAGCTCTCTCACTCCTTCCTTGCCCAAGATATGGGCGTTTCAAGTTCTCCTCAGCTGAAAAAAACATTGACCGCGGGGTCAACATTTTCACCAAAAATTCAATATTCCCCACTTTGCCCCAAAATAACACAAATTGAAGCCATTGCAGCCTGGATGCTGTGTCTGAAATGTGAGATCTCTCACTCCTTCCTTGCCCAAGACACGGGCGTTTCAAGTTATCTCCTCAGCTGAAAAAAACATTGACCGCGAGGTCAACTTTTTCACCAAAAATTCAATATTCCCCAATTTGCCCCAAAATAACACAAATTGATGCCATTCCTGCCTGGATGCTGCGTCTGAAATTTAAGCTCTCTCACTCCTTCCTTGCCCAAGATATGGGCGTTTCAAGTTCTCCTCAGCTGAAAAAAACATTGACCGCGGGGTCAACATTTTCACCAAAAATTCAATATTCCCCACTTTGCCCCAAAATAACACAAATTGAAGCCATTGCAGCCTGGATGCTGTGTCTGAAATGTGAGCTCTCTCACTCCTTCCTTGCCCAAGACACGGGCGTTTCAAGTTATCTCCTCAGCTGAAAAAAACATTGACCGCGAGGTCAACTTTTTCACCAAAAATTCAATATTCCCCAATTTGCCCCAAAATAACACAAATTGAAGCCATTGCAGCCTGGATGCTGTGTCTGAAATGTGAGCTCTCTCACTCCTTCCTTATCCAAGATATGGGCGTTTCAAGTTATCTCCTCAGCTGAAAAAAACATTGACCGCGAGGTCAACATTTTCACCAAAAATTCAATATTCCCCAATTTGCCCCAAAATAACACAAATTGATGCCATTCCTGCCTGGATGCTGTGTCTGAAATGTGAGCTCTCTCACTCCTTCCTTGCCCAAGATACGGGCGTTTCAAGTTATCTCCTCAGCTGAAAAAAACATTGACCGCGGGGTCAACATTTTCACCAAAAATTCAATATTCCCCAATTTGCCCCAAAATAACACAAATTGAAGCCATTGCAGCCTGGATGCTGTGTCTAAAAATTTGAACACTCTAACTCCTTCCTTGCCCAAGATACGGGCGTTTCAAGTTATCTCCTCAGCTGAAAAAAACATTGACCGCGAGGTCAACTTTTTCACCAAAAATTCAATATTCCCCAATTTGCCCCAAAATAACACAAATTGATGCCATGCCTGCCTGGATGCTGCGTCTGAAATTTAAGCTCTCTCACTCCTTCCTTGCCCAAGATATGGGCGTTTCAAGTTCTCCTCAGCTGAAAAAAACATTGACCGCGGGGTCAACATTTTCACCAAAAATTCAATATTCCCCACTTTGCCCCAAAATAACACAAATTGAAGCCATTGCAGCCTGGATGCTGTGTCTGAAATGTGAGCTCTCTCACTCCTTCCTTGCCCAAGACACGGGCGTTTCAAGTTATCTCCTCAGCTGAAAAAAACATTGACCGCGAGGTCAACTTTTTCACCAAAAATTCAATATTCCCCAATTTGCCCCAAAATAACACAAATTGATGCCATTCCTGCCTGGATGCTGCGTCTGAAATTTAAGCTCTCTCACTCCTTCCTTGCCCAAGATATGGGCGTTTCAAGTTCTCCTCAGCTGAAAAAAACATTGACCGCGGGGTCAACATTTTCACCAAAAATTCAATATTTCCCACTTTGCCCCAAAATAACACAAATTGAAGCCATTGCAGCCTGGATGCTGTGTCTGAAATGTGAGCTCTCTCACTCCTTCCTTGCCCAAGACACGGGCGTTTCAAGTTATCTCCTCAGCTGAAAAAAACATTGACCGCGAGGTCAACTTTTTCACCAAAAATTCAATATTCCCCAATTTGCCCCAAAATAACACAAATTGAAGCCATTGCAGCCTGGATGCTGTGTCTGAAATGTGAGCTCTCTCACTCCTTCCTTGCCCAAGATATGGGCGTTTCAAGTTCTCCTCAGCTGAAAAAAACATTGACCGCGGGGTCAACATTTTCACCAAAAATTCAATATTCCCCGATTTGCCCCAAAATAACACAAATTCATCCCATTGCAGCCTGGATGCTGTGTCTGAAATGTGAGCTCTCTCACTCCTTCCTTGTCCAAGATATGGGCGTTTCAAGTTTTCTCCAGTTGAAAAAACACGTTGACCGCGGGGTCAACATTTTCACCAAAAATTCAATATTCCCCACTTTGCCCCAAAATAACACAAATTGAAGCCATTGCAGCCTGGATGCTGTGTCTGAAATGTGAGCTCTCTCACTCCTTCCTTGTCCAAGATATGGGCGTTTCAAGTTTTCTCCAGTTGAAAAAATACGTTGACCGCGGGGTCAACATTTTCACCAAAAATTCAATATTTCCCAATTTGCCCCAAAATAACACAAATTGAAGCCATTGCAGCCTGGATGCTGTGTCTGAAATGTGAGCTCTCTCACTCCTTCCTTGTCCAAGATATGGGCGTTTCAAGTTTTCTCCAGTTGAAAAAACACGTTGACCGCGGGGTCAACATTTTCACCAAAAATTCAATATTCCCCAATTTGCCCCAAAATAACACAAATTCATCCCATTGCAGCCTGGATGCTGTGTCTGAAATGTGAGCTCTCTCACTCCTTCCTTATCAAAGTTATGGGCGTTTCAAGTTCTCCTCAGCTGAAAAAAACATTGACCGCGGGGTCAACTTTTTCACCAAAAAAACAATATTCCCCAATTTGCCCCAAAATAACACAAATTGAAGCCATTGCAGCCTGGATGCTGCGTCTAAAAATTTGAACACTCTTACTCCTTCCTTGCCCAAGATATGGGCGTTTCAAGTTTTCTCCAGTTGAAAAAACACGTTGACCGCGGGGTCAACATTTTCACCAAAAATTCAATATTCCCCAATTTGCCCCAAAATAACACAAATTGAAGCCATTGCAGCCTGGATGCTGTGTCTGAAATGTGAGCTCTCTCACTCCTTCCTTGTCCAAGATATGGGCGTTTCAAGTTTTCTCCAGTTGAAAAAACACGTTGACCGCGGGGTCAACATTTTCACCAAAAATTCAATATTCCCCAATTTACCCCAAAATAACACAAATTCATCCCATTGCAGCCTGGATGCTGTGTCTGAAATGTGAGCTCTCTCACTCCTTCCTTATCAAAGATATGGGCGTTTCAAGTTCTCCTCAGCTGAAAAAAACATTGACCGCGGGGTCAACATTTTCACCAAAAATTCAATATTCCCCACTTTGCCCCAAAATAACACAAATTGAAGCCATTGCAGCCTGGATGCTGCGTCTGAAATTTAAGCTCTCTCACTCCTTCCTTGCCCAAGATATGGGCGTTTCAAGTTCTCCTCAGCTGAAAAAAACATTGACCGCGGGGTCAACATTTTCACCAAAAATTCAATATTCCCCACTTTGCCCCAAAATAACACAAATTGAAGCCATTGCAGCCTGGATGCTGTGTCTGAAATGTGAGCTCTCTCACTCCTTCCTTGCCCAAGACACGGGCGTTTCAAGTTATCTCCTCAGCTGAAAAAAACATTGACCGCGGGGTCAACATTTTCACCAAAAATTCAATATTCCCCAATTTGCCCCAAAATAACACAAATTGAAGCCATTGCAGCCTGGATGCTGTGTCTGAAATGTGAGCTCTCTCACTCCTTCCTTGTCCAAGATATGGGCGTTTCAAGTTTTCTCCAGTTGAAAAAACACGTTGACCGCGGGGTCAACATTTTCACCAAAAATTCAATATTCCCCAATTTGCCCCAAAATAACACAAATTGAAGCCATTGCAGCCTGGATGCTGTGTCTGAAATGTGAGCTCTCTCACTCCTTCCTTGTCCAAGATATGGGCGTTTCAAGTTTTCTCCAGTTGAAAAAACACGTTGACCGCGGGGTCAACATTTTCACCAAAAATTCAATATTTCCCAATTTGCCCCAAAATAACACAAATTGAAGCCATTGCAGCCTGGATGCTGTGTCTGAAATGTGAGCTCTCTCACTCCTTCCTTGCCCAAGACACGGGCGTTTCAAGTTATCTCCTCAGCTGAAAAAAACATTGACCGCGAGGTCAACATTTTCACCAAAAATTCAATATTCCCCAATTTGCCCCAAAATAACACAAATTCATCCCATTGCAGCCTGGATGCTGTGTCTGAAATGTGAGCTCTCTCACTCCTTCCTTATCCAAGATATGGGCGTTTCAAGTTCTCCTCAGCTGAAAAAAACATTGACCGCGGGGTCAACATTTTCACCAAAAATTCAATATTCCCCAATTTGCCCCAAAATAACACAAATTGATGCCATTTCTGCCTGGATGCTGCGTCTGAAATTTAAGCTCTCTCACTCCTTCCTTGCCCAAGATATGGGCGTTTCAAGTTATCTCCTCAGCTGAAAAAAACATTGACCGCGAGTTCAACTTTTTCACCAAAAATTCAATATTCCCCAATTTGCCCCAAAATAACACAAATTGATGCCATTTCTGCCTGGATGCTGCGTCTGAAATTTAAGCTCTCTCACTCCTTCCTTGCCCAAGATATGGGCGTTTCAAGTTCTCCTCAGCTGAAAAAAACATTGACCGCGGGGTCAACATTTTCACCAAAAATTCAATATTCCCCACTTTGCCCCAAAATAACACAAATTGAAGCCATTGCAGCCTGGATGCTGTGTCTGAAATGTGAGCTCTCTCACTCCTTCCTTATCCAAGATATGGGCGTTTCAAGTTCTCCTCAGCTGAAAAAAACATTGACCGCGGGGTCAACTTTTTCACCAAAAATTCAATATTCCCCAATTTGCCCCGAAATAACACAAATTGAAGCCATTGCAGCCTGGATGCTGTGTCTGAAATGTGAGCTCTCTAACTCCTTCCTTGCCCAAGATATGGGCGTTTCAAGTTCTCCTCAGCTGAAAAAAACATTGACCGCGTGGTCAACTTTTTCACCAAAAATTCAATGTTCCCCAATTTGCCCCAAAATAACACAAATTGAAGCCATTGCAGCCTGGATGCTGTGTCTGAAATGTGAGCTCTCTCACTCCTTCCTTATCAAAGATATGGGCGTTTCAAGTTCTCCTCAGCTGAAAAAAACATTGACCGCGGGGTCAACTTTTTCACCAAAAAAACAATATTCCCCAATTTGCCCCAAAATAACACAAATTGAAGCCATTGCAGCCTGGATGCTGCGTCTAAAAATTTGAACACTCTAACTCCTTCCTTGCCCAAGATATGGGCGTTTCAAGTTCTCCTCAGCTGAAAAAAACATTGACCGCGGGGTCAACTTTTTCACCAAAAATTCAATATTCCCCAATTTGCCCCGAAATAACACAAATTTATCCCATTGCAGCCTGGATGCTGTGTCTGAAATGTGAGCTCTCTCACTCCTTCCTTATCCAAGATATGGGCGTTTCAAGTTTTCTCCAGTTGAAAAAAAACGTTGACCGCGGGGATAACATTTTCACCAAAAATTCAATATTCTCTAATTTGCCCCAAAATAACACAAATTGAAGCCATTGCAGCCTGGATGCTGTGTCTGAAATGTGAGCTCTCTCACTCCTTCCTTGCCCAAGATACGGCCGTTTCAAGTTATCTCCTCAGCTGAAAAAAACATTGACCGCGAGGTCAACTTTTTCACCAAAAATTCAATATTCCCCAATTTGCCCCAAAATAACACAAATTGATGCCATTTCTGCCTGGATGCTGCGTCTGAAATTTAAGCTCTCTCACTCCTTCCTTGCCCAAGATATGGGCGTTTCAAGTTCTCCTCAGCTGAAAAAAACATTAACCGCGGGGTCAACTTTTTCACCAAAAATTCAATATTCCCCACTTTGCCCCAAAATCACACAAATTGAAGCCATTGCAGCCTGGATGCTGTGTCTGAAATGTGAGCTCTCTCACTCCTTCCTTGTCCAAGATATGGGCGTTTCAAGTTTTCTCCAGTTGAAAAAACACGTTGACCGCGGGGTCGACATTTTCACCAAAAATTCAATATTCCCCAATTTGCCCCAAAATAACACAAATTGAAGCCATTGCAGCCTGGATGCTGCGTCTGAAATTTAAGCTCTCTCACTCCTTCCTTGCCCAAGATATGGGCGTTTCAAGTTCTCCTCAGCTGAAAAAAACATTGACCGCGGGGTCAACATTTTCACCAAAAATTCAATATTCCCCACTTTGCCCCAAAATAACACAAATTGAAGCCATTGCAGCCTGGATGCTGTGTCTGAAATGTGAGCTCTCTCACTCCTTCCTTGCCCAAGACACGGGCGTTTCAAGTTATCTCCTCAGCTGAAAAAAACATTGACCGCGAGGTCAACTTTTTCACCAAAAATTCAATATTCCCCAATTTGCCCCAAAATAACACAAATTGAAGCCATTGCAGCCTGGATGCTGTGTCTGAAATGTGAGCTCTCTCACTCCTTCCTTGCCCAAGACACGGGCGTTTCAAGTTATCTCCTCAGCTGAAAAAAACATTGACCGCGAGGTCAACTTTTTCACCAAAAATTCAATATTCCCCAATTTGCCGCAAAATAACACAAATTGAAGCCATTGCAGCCTGGATGCTGTGTCTGAAATGTGAGCTCTCTCACTCCTTCCTTGCCCAAGATATGGGCGTTTCAAGTTATCTCCTCAGCTGAAAAAAACATTGACCGCGAGGTCAACTTTTTCACCAAAAATTCAATATTCCCCAATTTGCCGCAAAATAACACAAATTGAAGCCATTGCAGCCTGGATGCTGTGTCTGAAATGTGAGCTCTCTCACTCCTTCCTTGCCCAAGATATGGGCGTTTCAAGTTCTCCTCAGCTGAAAAAAACATTGACCGCGAGGTCAACTTTTTCACCAAAAATTCAATATTCCCCAATTTGCCGCAAAATAACACAAATTGAAGCCATTGCAGCCTGGATGCTGTGTCTGAAATGTGAGCTCTCTCACTCCTTCCTTGCCCAAGATATGGGCGTTTCAAGTTCTCCTCAGCTGAAAAAAACATTGACCGCGGGGTCAACATTTTCACCAAAAATTCAATATTCCCCAATTTGCCCCAAAATAACACAAATTCATCCCATTGCAGCCTGGATGCTGTGTCTGAAATGTGAGCTCTCTCACTCCTTCCTTATCCAAGATATGGGCGTTTCAAGTTCTCCTCAGCTGAAAAAAACATTGACCGCGGGGTCAACATTTTCACCAAAAATTCAATATTCCCCAATTTGCCCCAAAATAACACAAATTGAAGCCATTGCAGCCTGGATGCTGTGTCTGAAATGTGAGCTCTCTCACTCCTTCCTTGTCCAAGATATGGGCGTTTCAAGTTTTCTCCAGTTGAAAAAACACGTTGACCGCGGGGTCAACATTTTCACCAAAAATTCAATATTCCCCACTTTGCCCCAAAATAACACAAATTGAAGCCATTGCAGCCTGGATGCTGTGTCTGAAATGTGAGCTCTCTCACTCCTTCCTTGTCCAAGATATGGGCGTTTCAAGTTTTCTCCAGTTGAAAAAACACGTTGACCGCGGGGTCAACATTTTCACCAAAAATTCAATATTCCCCACTTTGCCCCAAAATAACACAAATTGAAGCCATTGCAGCCTGGATGCTGTGTCTGAAATGTGAGCTCTCTCACTCCTTCCTTGTCCAAGATATGGGCGTTTCAAGTTTTCTCCAGTTGAAAAAACACGTTGACCGCGGGGTCAACATTTTCACCAAAAATTCAATATTCCCCAATTTGCCCCAAAATAACACAAATTGAAGCCATTGCAGCCTGGATGCTGTGTCTGAAATGTGAGCTCTCTCACTCCTTCCTTGTCCAAGATATGGGCGTTTCAAGTTTTCTCCAGTTGAAAAAACACGTTGACCGCGGGGTCAACATTTTCACCAAAAATTCAATATTCCCCAATTTACCCCAAAATAACACAAATTCATCCCATTGCAGCCTGGATGCTGTGTCTGAAATGTGAGCTCTCTCACTCCTTCCTTATCAAAGATATGGGCGTTTCAAGTTCTCCTCAGCTGAAAAAAACATTGACCGCGGGGTCAACATTTTCACCAAAAATTCAATATTCCCCACTTTGCCCCAAAATAACACAAATTGAAGCCATTGCAGCCTGGATGCTGCGTCTGAAATTTAAGCTCTCTCACTCCTTCCTTGCCCAAGATATGGGCGTTTCAAGTTCTCCTCAGCTGAAAAAAACATTGACCGCGGGGTCAACATTTTCACCAAAAATTCAATATTCCCCACTTTGCCCCAAAATAACACAAATTGAAGCCATTGCAGCCTGGATGCTGTGTCTGAAATGTGAGCTCTCTCACTCCTTCCTTGCCCAAGACACGGGCGTTTCAAGTTATCTCCTCAGCTGAAAAAAACATTGACCGCGGGGTCAACATTTTCACCAAAAATTCAATATTCCCCAATTTGCCCCAAAATAACACAAATTGAAGCCATTGCAGCCTGGATGCTGTGTCTGAAATGTGAGCTCTCTCACTCCTTCCTTGTCCAAGATATGGGCGTTTCAAGTTTTCTCCAGTTGAAAAAACACGTTGACCGCGGGGTCAACATTTTCACCAAAAATTCAATATTCCCCAATTTGCCCCAAAATAACACAAATTGAAGCCATTGCAGCCTGGATGCTGTGTCTGAAATGTGAGCTCTCTCACTCCTTCCTTGTCCAAGATATGGGCGTTTCAAGTTTTCTCCAGTTGAAAAAACACGTTGACCGCGGGGTCAACATTTTCACCAAAAATTCAATATTTCCCAATTTGCCCCAAAATAACACAAATTGAAGCCATTGCAGCCTGGATGCTGTGTCTGAAATGTGAGCTCTCTCACTCCTTCCTTGCCCAAGACACGGGCGTTTCAAGTTATCTCCTCAGCTGAAAAAAACATTGACCGCGAGGTCAACATTTTCACCAAAAATTCAATATTCCCCAATTTGCCCCAAAATAACACAAATTCATCCCATTGCAGCCTGGATGCTGTGTCTGAAATGTGAGCTCTCTCACTCCTTCCTTATCCAAGATATGGGCGTTTCAAGTTCTCCTCAGCTGAAAAAAACATTGACCGCGGGGTCAACATTTTCACCAAAAATTCAATATTCCCCAATTTGCCCCAAAATAACACAAATTGATGCCATTTCTGCCTGGATGCTGCGTCTGAAATTTAAGCTCTCTCACTCCTTCCTTGCCCAAGATATGGGCGTTTCAAGTTATCTCCTCAGCTGAAAAAAACATTGACCGCGAGTTCAACTTTTTCACCAAAAATTCAATATTCCCCAATTTGCCCCAAAATAACACAAATTGATGCCATTTCTGCCTGGATGCTGCGTCTGAAATTTAAGCTCTCTCACTCCTTCCTTGCCCAAGATATGGGCGTTTCAAGTTCTCCTCAGCTGAAAAAAACATTGACCGCGGGGTCAACATTTTCACCAAAAATTCAATATTCCCCACTTTGCCCCAAAATAACACAAATTGAAGCCATTGCAGCCTGGATGCTGTGTCTGAAATGTGAGCTCTCTCACTCCTTCCTTATCCAAGATATGGGCGTTTCAAGTTCTCCTCAGCTGAAAAAAACATTGACCGCGGGGTCAACTTTTTCACCAAAAATTCAATATTCCCCAATTTGCCCCGAAATAACACAAATTGAAGCCATTGCAGCCTGGATGCTGTGTCTGAAATGTGAGCTCTCTCACTCCTTCCTTATCCAAGATATGGGCGTTTCAAGTTCTCCTCAGCTGAAAAAAACATTGACCGCGGGGTCAACATTTTCACCAAAAATTCAATATTCCCCAATTTGCCCCGAAATAACACAAATTGAAGCCATTGCAGCCTGGATGCTGTGTCTGAAATGTGAGCTCTCTAACTCCTTCCTTGCCCAAGATATGGGCGTTTCAAGTTCTCCTCAGCTGAAAAAAACATTGACCGCGGGGTCAACTTTTTCACCAAAAATTCAATATTCCCCAATTTGCCCCGAAATAACACAAATTTATCCCATTGCAGCCTGGATGCTGTGTCTGAAATGTGAACTCTCTCACTCCTTCCTTATCCAAGATATGGGCGTTTCAAGTTTTCTCCAGTTGAAAAAAAACGTTGACCGCGGGGATAACATTTTCACCAAAAATTCAATATTCTCTAATTTGCCCCAAAATAACACAAATTGAAGCCATTGCAGCCTGGATGCTGTGTCTGAAATGTGAGCTCTCTCACTCCTTCCTTGCCCAAGATACGGGCGTTTCAAGTTATCTCCTCAGCTGAAAAAAACATTGACCGCGGGGTCAACATTTTCACCAAAAATTCAATATTCCCCAATTTGCCCCAAAATAAAACAAATTGAAGCCATTGCAGCCTGGATGCTGTGTCTGAAACGTGAGCTCTCTCACTCCTTCCTTGCCCAAGATACGGCCGTTTCAAGTTATCTCCTCAGCTGAAAAAAACATTGACCGCGAGGTCAACTTTTTCACCAAAAATTCAATATTCCCCAATTTGCCCCAAAATAACACAAATTGATGCCATTTCTGCCTGGATGCTGCGTCTGAAATTTAAGCTCTCTCACTCCTTCCTTGCCCAAGATATGGGCGTTTCAAGTTCTCCTCAGCTGAAAAAAACATTAACCGCGGGGTCAACTTTTTCACCAAAAATTCAATATTCCCCACTTTGCCCCAAAATCACACAAATTGAAGCCATTGCAGCCTGGATGCTGTGTCTGAAATGTGAGCTCTCTCACTCCTTCCTTGTCCAAGATATGGGCGTTTCAAGTTTTCTCCAGTTGAAAAAACACGTTGACCGCGGGGTCAACATTTTCACCAAAAATTCAATATTCCCCAATTTGCCCCAAAATAACACAAATTGAAGCCATTGCAGCCTGGATGCTGCGTCTGAAATTTAAGCTCTCTCACTCCTTCCTTGCCCAAGATATGGGCGTTTCAAGTTCTCCTCAGCTGAAAAAAACATTGACCGCGGGGTCAACATTTTCACCAAAAATTCAATATTCCCCACTTTGCCCCAAAATAACACAAATTGAAGCCATTGCAGCCTGGATGCTGTGTCTGAAATGTGAGCTCTCTCACTCCTTCCTTGCCCAAGACACGGGCGTTTCAAGTTATCTCCTCAGCTGAAAAAAACATTGACCGCGAGGTCAACTTTTTCACCAAAAATTCAATATTCCCCAATTTGCCCCAAAATAACACAAATTGAAGCCATTGCAGCCTGGATGCTGTGTCTGAAATGTGAGCTCTCTCACTCCTTCCTTGCCCAAGACACGGGCGTTTCAAGTTATCTCCTCAGCTGAAAAAAACATTGACCGCGAGGTCAACTTTTTCACCAAAAATTCAATATTCCCCAATTTGCCGCAAAATAACACAAATTGAAGCCATTGCAGCCTGGATGCTGTGTCTGAAATGTGAGCTCTCTCACTCCTTCCTTGCCCAAGATATGGGCGTTTCAAGTTCTCCTCAGCTGAAAAAAACATTGACCGCGGGGTCAACATTTTCACCAAAAATTCAATATTCCCCAATTTGCCCCAAAATAACACAAATTCATCCCATTGCAGCCTGGATGCTGTGTCTGAAATGTGAGCTCTCTCACTCCTTCCTTATCCAAGATATGGGCGTTTCAAGTTCTCCTCAGCTGAAAAAAACATTGACCGCGGGGTCAACTTTTTCACCAAAAATTCAATATTCCCCAATTTGCCCCAAAATAACACAAATTGAAGCCATTGCAGCCTGGATGCTTAGTCTGAAATGTGAGCTCTCTCACTCCTTCCTTGTCCAAGATATGGGCGTTTCAAGTTTTCTCCAGTTGAAAAAACACGTTGACCGCGGGGTCAACATTTTCACCAAAAATTCAATATTCCCCACTTTGCCCCAAAATAACACAAATTGAAGCCATTGCAGCCTGGATGCTGTGTCTGAAATGTGAGCTCTCTCACTCCTTCCTTGTCCAAGATATGGGCGTTTCAAGTTTTCTCCAGTTGAAAAAACACGTTGACCGCGGGGTCAACATTTTCACCAAAAATTCAATATTCCCCACTTTGCCCCAAAATAACACAAATTGAAGCCATTGCAGCCTGGATGCTGTGTCTGAAATGTGAGCTCTCTCACTCCTTCCTTGTCCAAGATATGGGCGTTTCAAGTTTTCTCCAGTTGAAAAAACACGTTGACCGCGGGGTCAACATTTTCACCAAAAATTCAATATTCCCCAATTTGCCCCAAAATAACACAAATTGAAGCCATTGCAGCCTGGATGCTGTGTCTGAAATGTGAGCTCTCTCACTCCTTCCTTGTCCAAGATATGGGCGTTTCAAGTTTTCTCCAGTTGAAAAAACACGTTGACCGCGGGGTCAACATTTTCACCAAAAATTCAATATTCCCCAATTTACCCCAAAATAACACAAATTCATCCCATTGCAGCCTGGATGCTGTGTCTGAAATGTGAGCTCTCTCACTCCTTCCTTATCAAAGATATGGGCGTTTCAATTTCTCCTCAGCTGAAAAAAACATTGACCGCGGGGTCAACATTTTCACCAAAAATTCAATATTCCCCACTTTGCCCCAAAATAACACAAATTGAAGCCATTGCAGCCTGGATGCTGCGTCTGAAATTTAAGCTCTCTCACTCCTTCCTTGCCCAAGATATGGGCGTTTCAAGTTCTCCTCAGCTGAAAAAAACATTGACCGCGGGGTCAACATTTTCACCAAAAATTCAATATTCCCCACTTTGCCCCAAAATAACACAAATTGAAGCCATTGCAGCCTGGATGCTGTGTCTGAAATGTGAGCTCTCTCACTCCTTCCTTGCCCAAGACACGGGCGTTTCAAGTTATCTCCTCAGCTGAAAAAAACATTGACCGCGGGGTCAACATTTTCACCAAAAATTCAATATTCCCCAATTTGCCCCAAAATAACACAAATTGAAGCCATTGCAGCCTGGATGCTGTGTCTGAAATGTGAGCTCTCTCACTCCTTCCTTGTCCAAGATATGGGCGTTTCAAGTTTTCTCCAGTTGAAAAAACACGTTGACCGCGGGGTCAACATTTTCACCAAAAATTCAATATTCCCCAATTTGCCCCAAAATAACACAAATTGAAGCCATTGCAGCCTGGATGCTGTGTCTGAAATGTGAGCTCTCTCACTCCTTCCTTGTCCAAGATATGGGCGTTTCAAGTTTTCTCCAGTTGAAAAAACACGATGACCGCGGGGTCAACATTTTCACCAAAAATTCAATATTTCCCAATTTGCCCCAAAATGACACAAATTGAAGCCATTGCAGCCTGGATGCTGTGTCTGAAATGTGAGCTCTCTCACTCCTTCCTTGCCCAAGACACGGGCGTTTCAAGTTATCTCCTCAGCTGAAAAAAACATTGACCGCGAGGTCAACATTTTCACCAAAAATTCAATATTCCCCAATTTGCCCCAAAATAACACAAATTCATCCCATTGCAGCCTGGATGCTGTGTCTGAAATGTGAGCTCTCTCACTCCTTCCTTATCCAAGATATGGGCGTTTCAAGTTCTCCTCAGCTGAAAAAAACATTGACCGCGGGGTCAACATTTTCACCAAAAATTCAATATTCCCCAATTTGCCCCAAAATAACACAAATTGATGCCATTTCTGCCTGGATGCTGCGTCTGAAATTTAAGCTCTCTCACTCCTTCCTTGCCCAAGATATGGGCGTTTCAAGTTATCTCCTCAGCTGAAAAAAACATTGACCGCGAGTTCAACTTTTTCACCAAAAATTCAATATTCCCCAATTTGCCCCAAAATAACACAAATTGATGCCATTTCTGCCTGGATGCTGCGTCTGAAATTTAAGCTCTCTCACTCCTTCCTTGCCCAAGATATGGGCGTTTCAAGTTCTCCTCAGCTGAAAAAAACATTGACCGCGGGGTCAACATTTTCACCAAAAATTCAATATTCCCCACTTTGCCCCAAAATAACACAAATTGAAGCCATTGCAGCCTGGATGCTGTGTCTGAAATGTGAGCTCTCTCACTCCTTCCTTATCCAAGATATGGGCGTTTCAAGTTCTCCTCAGCTGAAAAAAACATTGACCGCGGGGTCAACTTTTTCACCAAAAATTCAATATTCCCCAATTTGCCCCGAAATAACACAAATTGAAGCCATTGCAGCCTGGATGCTGTGTCTGAAATGTGAGCTCTCTCACTCCTTCCTTATCCAAGATATGGGCGTTTCAAGTTCTCCTCAGCTGAAAAAAACATTGACCGCGGGGTCAACATTTTCACCAAAAATTCAATATTCCCCAATTTGCCCCGAAATAACACAAATTGAAGCCATTGCAGCCTGGATGCTGTGTCTGAAATGTGAGCTCTCTAACTCCTTCCTTGCCCAAGATATGGGCGTTTCAAGTTCTCCTCAGCTGAAAAAAACATTGACCGCGTGGTCAACTTTTTCACCAAAAATTCAATGTTCCCCAATTTGCCCCAAAATAACACAAATTGAAGCCATTGCAGCCTGGATGCTGTGTCTGAAATGTGAGCTCTCTCACTCCTTCCTTATCAAAGATATGGGCGTTTCAAGTTCTCCTCAGCTGAAAAAAACATTGACCGCGGGGTCAACTTTTTCACCAAAAAAACAATATTCCCCAATTTGCCCCAAAATAACACAAATTGAAGCCATTGCAGCCTGGATGCTGCGTCTAAAAATTTGAACACTCTAACTCCTTCCTTGCCCAAGATATGGGCGTTTCAAGTTCTCCTCAGCTGAAAAAAACATTGACCGCGGGGTCAACTTTTTCACCAAAAATTCAATATTCCCCAATTTGCCCCGAAATAACACAAATTTATCCCATTGCAGCCTGGATGCTGTGTCTGAAATGTGAACTCTCTCACTCCTTCCTTATCCAAGATATGGGCGTTTCAAGTTTTCTCCAGTTGAAAAAAAACGTTGACCGCGGGGATAACATTTTCACCAAAAATTCAATATTCTCTAATTTGCCCCAAAATAACACAAATTGAAGCCATTGCAGCCTGGATGCTGTGTCTGAAATGTGAGCTCTCTCACTCCTTCCTTGCCCAAGATACGGGCGTTTCAAGTTATCTCCTCAGCTGAAAAAAACATTGACCGCGGGGTCAACATTTTCACCAAAAATTCAATATTCCCCAATTTGCCCCAAAATAAAACAAATTGAAGCCATTGCAGCCTGGATGCTGTGTCTGAAACGTGAGCTCTCTCACTCCTTCCTTGCCCAAGATACGGCCGTTTCAAGTTATCTCCTCAGCTGAAAAAAACATTGACCGCGAGGTCAACTTTTTCACCAAAAATTCAATATTCCCCAATTTGCCCCAAAATAACACAAATTGATGCCATTTCTGCCTGGATGCTGCGTCTGAAATTTAAGCTCTCTCACTCCTTCCTTGCCCAAGATATGGGCGTTTCAAGTTCTCCTCAGCTGAAAAAAACATTAACCGCGGGGTCAACTTTTTCACCAAAAATTCAATATTCCCCACTTTGCCCCAAAATCACACAAATTGAAGCCATTGCAGCCTGGATGCTGTGTCTGAAATGTGAGCTCTCTCACTCCTTCCTTGTCCAAGATATGGGCGTTTCAAGTTTTCTCCAGTTGAAAAAACACGTTGACCGCGGGGTCAACATTTTCACCAAAAATTCAATATTCCCCAATTTGCCCCAAAATAACACAAATTGAAGCCATTGCAGCCTGGATGCTGCGTCTGAAATTTAAGCTCTCTCACTCCTTCCTTGCCCAAGATATGGGCGTTTCAAGTTCTCCTCAGCTGAAAAAAACATTGACCGCGGGGTCAACATTTTCACCAAAAATTCAATATTCCCCACTTTGCCCCAAAATAACACAAATTGAAGCCATTGCAGCCTGGATGCTGTGTCTGAAATGTGAGCTCTCTCACTCCTTCCTTGCCCAAGACACGGGCGTTTCAAGTTATCTCCTCAGCTGAAAAAAACATTGACCGCGAGGTCAACTTTTTCACCAAAAATTCAATATTCCCCAATTTGCCCCAAAATAACACAAATTGATGCCATTCCTGCCTGGATGCTGCGTCTGAAATTTAAGCTCTCTCACTCCTTCCTTGCCCAAGATATGGGCGTTTCAAGTTCTCCTCAGCTGAAAAAAACATTGACCGCGGGGTCAACATTTTCACCAAAAATTCAATATTCCCCAATTTGCCCCAAAATAACACAAATTCATCCCATTGCAGCCTGGATGCTGTGTCTGAAATGTGAGCTCTCTCACTCCTTCCTTATCCAAGATATGGGCGTTTCAAGTTCTCCTCAGCTGAAAAAAACATTGACCGCGGGGTCAACATTTTCACCAAAAAGTCAATATTCCCCACTTTGCCCCAAAGTAACACAAATTGAAGCCATTGCAGCCTGGATGCTGCGTCTGAAATTTAAGCTCTCTCACTCCTTCCTTGCCCAAGATATGGGCGTTTCAAGTTATCTCCTCAGCTGAAAAAAACATTGACCGCGAGGTCAACTTTTTCACCAAAAATTCAATATTCCCCAATTTGCCCCAAAATAACACAAATTGATGCCATTCCTGCCTGGATGCTGCGTCTGAAATTTAAGCTCTCTCACTCCTTCCTTGCCCAAGATATGGGCGTTTCAAGTTCTCCTCAGCTGAAAAAAACATTGACCGCGGGGTCAACATTTTCACCAAAAATTCAATATTCCCCAATTTGCCCCAAAATAACACAAATTGAAGCCATTGCAGCCTGGATGCTGTGTCTAAAATGTGAGCTCTCTCACTCCTTCCTTGTCCAAGATATGGGCGTTTCAAGTTTTCTCCAGTTGAAAAAACACGTTGACCGCGGGGTCAACATTTTCACCAAAAATTCAATATTCCCCAATTTGCCCCAAAATAACACAAATTGATGCCATTCCTGCCTGGATGCTGCGTCTGAAATTTAAGCTCTCTCACTCCTTCCTTGCCCAAGATATGGGCGTTTCAAGTTCTCCTCAGCTGAAAAAAACATTGACCGCGGGGTCAACTTTTTCACCAAAAAAACAATATTCCCCAATTTGCCCCAAAATAACACAAATTGAAGCCATTGCAGCCTGGATGCTGTGTCTGAAATGTGAGCTCTCTCACTCCTTCCTTATCCAAGATATGGGCAATTCAAGTTTTCTCCAGTTGAAAAAACACGTTGACCGCGGGGTCAACATTTTCACCAAAAATTCAATATTCCCCAATTTGCCCCAAAATAACACAAATTGAAGCCATTGCAGCCTGGATGCTGTGTCTGAAATGTGAGCTCTCTCACTCCTTCCTTGTCCAAGATATGGGCGTTTCAAGTTTTCTCCAGTTGAAAAAACACGTTGACTGCGGGGTCAACATTTTCACCAAAAATTCAATATTCCCCAATTTGCCCCAAAATAACACAAATTCATCCCATTGCAGCCTGGATGCTGTGTCTGAAATGTGAGCTCTCTCACTCCTTCCTTATCCAAGATATGGGCGTTTCAAGTTCTCCTCAGCTGAAAAAAACATTGACCGCGGGGTCAACATTTTCACCAAAAATTCAATATTCCCCACTTTGCCCCAAAATAACACAAATTGAAGCCATTGCAGCCTGGATGCTGTGTCTGAAATGTGAGCTCTCTCACTCCTTCCTTGCCCAAGATACGGGCGTTTCAAGTTATCTCCTCAGCTGAAAAAAACATTGACCGCGAGGTCAACTTTTTCACCAAAAATTCAATATTCCGCAATTTGCCCCAAAATAACACAAATTGATGCCATTCCTGCCTGGATGCTGCGTCTGAAATTTAAGCTCTCTCACTCCTTCCTTGCCCAAGATATGGGCGTTTCAAGTTCTCCTCAGCTGAAAAAAACATTGACCGCGGGGTCAACTTTTTCACCAAAAATTCAATATTCCCCAATTTGCCCCAAAATAACACAAATTCATCCCATTGCAGCCTGGATGCTGTGTCTGAAATGTGAGCTCTCTCACTCCTTCCTTATCCAAGATATGGGCGTTTCAAGTTCTCCTCAGCTGAAAAAAACATTGACCGCGGGGTCAACTTTTTCACCAAAAAAACAATATTCCCCAATTTGCCCCAAAATAACACAAATTGAAGCCATTGCAGCCTGGATGCTGCGCCTAAAAATTTGAACACTCTAACTCCTTCCTTGCCCAAGATATGGGCGTTTCAAGTTTTCTCCAGTTGAAAAAACACGTTGACCGCGGGGTCAACATTTTCACCAAAAATTCAATATTCCCCAATTTGCCCCAAAATAACACAAATTGAAGCCATTGCAGCCTGGATGCTGCGTCTGAAATTTAAGCTCTCTCACTCCTTCCTTGCCCAAGATATGGGCGTTTCAAGTTCTCCTCAGCTGAAAAAAACATTGACCGCGGGGTCAACATTTTCACCAAAAATTCAATATTCCCCACTTTGCCCCAAAATAACACAAATTGAAGCCATTGCAGCCTGGATGCTGTGTCTAAAATGTGAGCTCTCTCACTCCTTCCTTGTCCAAGATATGGGCGTTTCAAGTTTTCTCCAGTTGAAAAAACACGTTGACCGCGGGGTCAACATTTTCACCAAAAATTCAATATTCCCCAATTTGCCCCAAAATAACACAAATTGAAGCCATTGCAGCCTGGATGCTGCGTCTGAAATTTAAGCTCTCTCACTCCTTCCTTGCCCAAGATATGGGCGTTTCAAGTTCTCCTCAGCTGAAAAAAACATTGACCGCGGGGTCAACATTTTCACCAAAAATTCAATATTCCCCAATTTGCCCCAAAATAACACAAATTCATCCCATTGCAGCCTGGATGCTGTGTTTGAAATGTGAGCTCTCTCACTCCTTCCTTATCCAAGATATGGGCGTTTCAAGTTCTCCTCAGCTGAAAAAAACATTGACCGCGGGGTCAACTTTTTCACCAAAAAAACAATATTCCCCAATTTGCCCCAAAATAACACAAATTGAAGCCATTGCAGCCTGGATGCTGTGTCTGAAATGTGAGCTCTCTCACTCCTTCCTTATCCAAGATATGGGCGTTTCAAGTTTTCTCCAGTTGAAAAAACACGTTGACCGCGGGGTCAACATTTTCACCAAAAATTCAATATTCCCCAATTTGCCCCAAAATAACACAAATTGAAGCCATTGCAGCCTGGATGCTGTGTCTGAAATGTGAGCTCTCTCACTCCTTCCTTGTCCAAGATATGGGCGTTTCAAGTTTTCTCCAGTTGAAAAAAACATTGACCGCAGGGTCAACTTTTTCACCAAAAATTCAATATTCCCCAATTTGCCCCAAAATAACACAAATTCATCCCATTGCAGCCTGGATGCTGTGTCTGAAATGTGAGCTCTCTCACTCCTTCCTTATCCAAGATATGGGCGTTTCAAGTTCTCCTCAGCTGAAAAAAACATTGACCGCGGGGTCAACATTTTCACCAAAAAATTCAATGTTCCCCAATTTGGCCCAAAATAACACAAATTGAAGCCATTGCAGCCTGGATGCTGTGTCTGAAATGTGAGCTCTCTCACTCCTTCCTTATCCAAGATATGGGCGTTTCAAGTTTTCTCCAGTTGAAAAAACACGTTGACCGCGGGGTCAACATTTTCACCAAAAATTCAATATTCCCCAATTTGCCCCAAAATAACACAAATTGAAGCCATTGCAGCCTGGATGCTGTGTCTAAAATGTGAGCTCTCTCACTCCTTCCTTGTCCAAGATATGGGCGTTTCAAGTTTTCTCCAGTTGAAAAAACACGTTGACCGCGGGGTCAACATTTTCACCAAAAATTCAATATTCCCCAATTTGCCCCAAAATAACACAAATTGATGCCATTCCTGCCTGGATGCTGTGTCTGAAATTTAAGCTCTCTCACTCCTTCCTTGCCCAAGATATGGGCGTTTCAAGTTCTCCTCAGCTGAAAAAAACATTGACCGCGGGGTCAACTTTTTCACCAAAAATTCAATATTCCCCAATTTGCCCCGAAATAACACAAATTCATCCCATTGCAGCCTGGATGCTGTGTCTGAAATGTGAGCTCTCTCACTCCTTCCTTATCCAAGATATGGGCATTTCAAGTTCTCCTCAGCTGAAAAAAACATTGACCGCGGGGTCAACATTTTCACCAAAAATTCTATATTCCCCAATTTGCCCCGAAATAACACAAATTGAAGCCATTGCAGCCTGGATGCTGTGTCTGAAATGTGAGCTCTCTCACTCCTTCCTTATCCAAGATATGGGCATTTCAAGTTCTCCTCAGCTGAAGAAAACATTGACCGCGGGGTCAACATTTTCACCAAAAATTCTATATTCCCCAATTTGCCCCGAAATAACACAAATTGAAGCCATTGCAGCCTGGATGCTGTGTCTGAAATGTGAGCTCTCTCACTCCTTCCCTATCCAAGATATGGGCATTTCAAGTTCTCCTCAGCTGAAGAAAACATTGACCGCGGGGTCAACATTTTCACCAAAAATTCAATATTCCCCAATTTGCCCCGAAATAACACAAATTGAAGCCATTGCAGCCTGGATGCTGTGTCTGAAATGTGAGCTCTCTCACTCCTTCCTTGCCCAAGATATGGGCGTTTCAAGTTCTCCTCAGCTGAAAAAAACATTGACCGCGGGGTCAACTTTTTCACCAAAAATTTAATATTCCCCAATTTGCCCCGAAATAACACAAATTCATCCCATTGCAGCCTGGATGCTGTGTCTGAAATGTGAGCTCTCTCACTCCTTCCTTATCCAAGATATGGGCATTTCAAGTTCTCCTCAGCTGAAAAAAACATTGACCGCGGGGTCAACTTTTTCACCAAAAATTCAATATTCCCCAATTTGCCCCAAAATAACACAAATTGAAGCCATTGCAGCCTGGATGCTGTGTCTGAAATGTGAGCTCTCTCACTCCTTCCTTATCCAAGATATGGGCGTTTCAAGTTCTCCTCAGCTGAAAAAAACATTGACCGCTGGGTCAACATTTTCACCAAAAATTCAATGTTCCCCAATTTGCCCCGAAATAACACAAATTGAAGCCATTGCAGCCTGGATGCTGTGTCTGAAATGTGAGCTCTCTCACTCCTTCCTTATCCAAGATATGGGCATTTCAAGTTCTCCTCAGCTGAAAAAAACATTGTTCGCGGGGTCAACTTTTTCACCAAAAATTCAATATTCCCCAATTTACCCCAAAATAACACAAATTGGAGCCATTGCTGCCTGGATGCTGTGTCTGAAATGTGAGCTCTCTCACTCCTTCCTTGCCCAAGATATGGGCGTTTCAAGTTCTCCTCAGCTGAAAAAAACATTGACCGCGGGGTCAACTTTTTCACCAAAAATTTAATATTCCCCAATTTGCCCCGAAATAACACAAATTCATCCCATTGCAGCCTGGATGCTGTGTCTGAAATGTGAGCTCTCTCACTCCTTCCTTGCCCAAGATATGGGCATTTCAAGTTCTCCTCAGCTGAAAAAAACATTGACCGCGGGGTCAACATTTTCACCAAAAATTCTATATTCCCCAATTTGCCCCGAAATAACACAAATTGAAGCCATTGCAGCCTGGATGCTGTGTCTGAAATGTGAGCTCTCTCACTCCTTCCCTATCCAAGATATGGGCATTTCAAGTTCTCCTCAGCTGAAGAAAACATTGACCGCGGGGTCAACATTTTCACCAAAAATTCAATATTCCCCAATTTGCCCCGAAATAACACAAATTGAAGCCATTGCAGCCTGGATGCTGTGTCTGAAATGTGAGCTCTCTCACTCCTTCCTTGCCCAAGATATGGGTG
>NW_027467380.1:0-30590 GCF_046128005.1 Genypterus blacodes | reverse complement strand
TCATGCTGTCAGAAATATGGAGTCTAATGCAGCGGTTCCCAAAGTGGGGGACGCACCCCTAGGGGGGCGCAGAGGTATTGCAGGGGGGCGACAAGAGGGAAAATATATATATATGACATACATGACCAACCAGCATGTAACACACATGACCAACCAACATGTAACATACAATAGAGTTTAGCCTTTCAGGTGACATGATATGACAGGACTGAGATTGACACTCTCTCTCTCTCTCTCTCTCTGTCTCTCTCTCTCTCTGTCTGTCTCTCTGTCTCTCTCTCTCTTTCTCTTTCTCTCTCTCCTCTCTCTCTCTCTCTCTCTCTCTCTCTCTCTCTCTCTCTCTCTCTCTCTCTCTTTCTCTCTCTCTCTCTCAGACTCCAGGCAGATGCAGTCTTCTCCATCTTGGTCCTATGACCAATCATATCCTTACCTTGGCCAGATAACCACGCCCACAGTTCACTCGGCCAATCCGCTCTCTCCTGGACGCTCTTCACTCAGTGACCTGTCCTCACGTCTCACAGGTCTTTGTATGATGGGTCATTTCCTCCTGCCATTGCCCTTGAGCAGGGCTCCTCAATATTTACATGTCTTCTTCTTCTTCTCTTCTCTCAGGCTCTGACCTCACAGCCTTTGGGGACCCCAGGATGACCTTAGAGCGACCTTTCCCCTCCCTGCCTGACTCCCGCTTCTCAGACCCTCGGGTCCACTACCCGGCCACTGCCGCCGCTTTCACCTACGCCCCCTCTCACAACCCTGTCTCCAATGGTGCTCTGGGCATCACCATGGCGACAGCTATGGCGACCACCCCGGCCGGGCGATACCACACCTACCTGCCACCTCCCTACCCGGCCAACGCCCCCCATCAGGCTCAGAGCGGACCCTTCCAGTCCACCTCGTCTCCGTACCACCTCTACTACTCCACCGCCGCCGGCTCTTACCAGTTCTCCATGATGGCCGGGGGAGGGGGCGGCGGCGAGTCTCGCTCTCCTCCCAGGATCCTGCCGCCCTGCACCAACGCCTCCACAGGCTCCTCCCTCCTGCACCCTTCGCTGCCCAATCAGAATGAAGGAGTGGGTGTGGAGGTGGAGTCCAGCCACAGCAGCTCGCCCACTAACATGGCGGCTGCTGAGGCCGTGTGGAGGCCGTACTGAACACGGGCTCAGGACACGGCACCTCCGGGTCGGGTGGTGTAGGCGCCAATGGGGCGGAGCCTAATGACATCATGACGTCATCACACGCAAAATGATCAGACCGTAAAACATGATGAAAAGAGAGGGGGGGGAGACAGAGAGAGAGACAGACAGAGAGCGAGAGACAGAGGGAGAGAGAGAGACAGAGGGAGAGAGAGAGACAGAGACAGAGAGAGAGAGACAGAAAGAGAGAGAGCGAGAGAGAGAGACAGAAAGAGAGAGAGCGAGAGAGGAGGCCCATTTGTCATGATAAGATGTTCTGACACAAATGTTAGAGGATCTATTGATCTATTGATCTATTGATGAATTGATTGATGAAACTCTCTAAATTTTGCTGACATATCAAAGATTTGCAAAGAATTTGAACCCAGACTTCCTCTGTGCTCATATTTCAGTCAGCATCTCATATAATACCTGGTGTTTATGAGGAACATTCAAAGAGAAGATGGTTCAGTCCGTCCTGATTGATCCTTTAGTTTACTTAAGAGGCCTAAACAAACACAGACCTGTCACATGACCTCTGACCCTGGTGGTCCCCTGAATCACACACTAACACACACATCAAACACTAAAGACGTGATGATGTCGTGCGTGTTCATGCTGGTTCTTCATCACCTGACCCGGAGCTGCTCATCAAACCTGCTGACAAGCAATGATTGACAGGCGGTGATGGGACATCTGACAGGCGAGAGAGGAAGAGGACGGACGTTTGGGTTTTTGGTTTTACAATGACAGACTGCATGCAAAACCCCGACTGGATTCAGTTCAGCTTCCTTTGTAAAATAACAAACTGTTTCCTGTTATCGTTGTTGCTGTGGTGACGGCCTGTTTGTGTTTACCTCCATCCAGCATCCATGAGGTCAATAATGGAGACAAACAGTGATTCTGGCCTCTGGGCCTGACCTTTCACCTTTGACCCTGTGCTGTGTTCACATCTTTTCAAGTCTTTTGATTGATGCACACTTCTAAACTCTGCATCATCCAAGACCAGCAAATACTTTTATGTTCTGGCTTCATTTAGTCTTTCTGCCACTGTGAATGTGAGTGTGTGTGACTGTGTGTGTGCGTGTGCCTGTGTGTGTGTGTGTGTGAGTTTTACTGTATATATCATGACTGTATATGAGACCTGCATTTGACCGTGATTTGATCGTCCCCTCCCTCATCTCTCTCTCTCCCTCTCTCTTTCTTTCTCTCTCTCTCTCACATACACAAACACACACACACACTTGCTAGACATTGTGAGTTGTGCAGTGTGATTTTTCCACATTTGCTTTTGATTTCTATAAATATTCTTGTGCTGAAAACATGAATGCCGTTCTTTGTTTATCTGTGGTCTCATCTCTTTTTTATCTCTAAATATGAAATATTCTCTTTCACATGCAGGAGCCTGCAGCTACGCTGAACCACACACACACACACACACACACACACACACACATCATCATCCTTTGCTATTTCTGAACCTAAAGGAATTTCCACATGCAGACAGACAGGCCTGAGCTCGTCTCCCCTGCCAGTGCACACACACACACACACACACACACACACACACACACACGTTACTACTTTAAAAACACTTCACAAATTAATATGCCACATTTACTGTCTCACATAAAAGGCGCCTGGTAAAATCCTGACCGTCTGAAGCGAAGGTGAAGATGGGAAAGTGAATGAACAGTGACATCTAGCGGTGAGAGCTCTGTGTAGGTGTAACGCTGTGTGTGCGTGCGTGTGCGTCTGCGTGTATAATCACCAGCACGTCCGAACCTTCAGGCTCACAGGGCCACGATTGATCCTCAAACATTTGACTCGTGGCTGAGCTGTGATTGATGAGAAATGATGAAGAAATGAACAAGCGCCTTATTTACATAATGTCCTATTAATCACTGTGACAGAGGCGAGAGAGGTGACGAACAGCTGAGCCATGGAAAACAGCTGATTTTTAGGATATCTTTCAAATAGAAAGGCTGTGTGTGTGTGTGTGTGTGTGTGTGTGTATGTGTGTGTGCGTGTGTGTGTGTGTGTGAGTGTGTGTGTGTGTTCCTTCGTTATCACAAACTTTCTAGCATCATTTCTTCACTTCTGCCATTCTTTATGTATCACATAATGCGTTCATAAAAGATACATCAGTGAATTTCAGTTCATACACGCATTAATGAAGGTGAATCCTGATGTGGGGGTCCATATTTCATGAACATTTGAACGTAACGACTGTCAGTCAGACTTTAAACTCACATCACTACAACTGCTTTCAAATTCCATGCTCTGTCAGTGACGAGGACGTTTCGATTTCCCTACGCTCCCTGAATGCACCGCGGACGGGATCCCTGTTACGTCATCGCGTTACGCGCCAAATTTGTGCAGTACGGAAGCGTCACAACAAAACATCCGCGCGCGCTCTGAGCAGACTGCTAGCTTTGTGTTTGTTGTGTTTGCCTGTCGCACTTTAAGATGGCGGAGCAGGAGGAGCAGGAGGAGCAGAAGGAGCGGAGCGGCTACTCTCCCAGCTTCAAGCGACCCGCACAAATACTGCGACTGAGAAGGAAAAGAGCCCGAAGCGATGCCGGAGCTTCTGGCTCCGCTGCCAGCCCCGGACAGAGCGCCTCCGCCCCGGCCTGCCTGCGACCCTTCACCCCGGGGCCGCTGCTCCTCAGCCGGGGAGGAGGAGGAGGAGGAGGAGGAGGAGTGAAGCGCAGGAACCCGTTCGCCAATATAGAGAATACGCACGCGAAGAAGAAGCGAGTCTCTGACGACGAGGAGGACAAAGCTGAAGTTGTGGACAGAAACACGCCTGAGAGGCAAACAGAGGCAGAGGCAGAGGAGGACGCACGGGAGGACGCACGGGGGGACACACGGGAGGACACACGGGAGGACGCACGGGGGGACACACGGGGGGACACAGGGGGGAGCGCTCTGGCCCTCCGGCTGGCTCAGGCTGAGAGAGCACAGGAACACCAGGAGGACAGACAGGAGGACAGACAGGTCAGCTCACAGAGTAGTAACTCCCCTCCATGTTTACTTTGATCAGAGTGTCTTCAGGTCCAGTGGATGTCTCAGATGTCTTCATCATGACTGTCAGATTGTAGATGATACTTCATGTTTTGTGTTCATGTTCTGTCTCTACCACAGAAGAAGAAGAAGAGTCCTAGCCGGTCTGAGGATGAAGAGGAAGAGGAGGGACCTGTGGACAGTCTGCTGCTGAAGGTTGGAGGACAGGCTAAGCCTATGTGTGAGCTTCCTGTCTCCCACCTGTCTGACCCTGTTGGTCCCTGTTGTGTCCCTCAGAGTCCCGGTCCCTCAGCAGCGCCCCCCCCTGTCTGCTCTGAGTATCCGGCTGACTGGAGCCTGAAGACTCGGCTGCTCTTCACCTCGCCGCTCTCTCTGCTGTGGGCAGAGCATCCCAGAGCCCAGGAGGAAGCTCTGGGCCTCAGCCAGCACTGCAGGGCTCAGCACGCCTCCCTGCCGCTCTCCATCCAGGTACGCTCTGTCTGAGAGGACGCCCTGTCCTCCTGTCTGCTGCTCAGACTCAGCTGGAGCGTGTCTGTGTGTCTCTGTGTCCCCAGGACCCCCGGTCCAGCTCGGAGCTCCGCTCTGCCTTCCAGCAGAGCCTGGTGTACTGGCAGCACCCCTCTGTGGCCTGGATCCCTCTGTTCCCCCGCATCAACGCTGAGAGGAGCTTCACTGGGAGGAGCGCCCCCTGGGCACAAGACACCGCTCTGCAGCTGAGCCTCATGGGCGAATGGTGAGATGGACAAGGACACATCATTAAGCTGAGCCTGATCAGAGCTCCCAGTGTGTCTGAGCGTGTCTCTGTCTGTCCTGCAGGTCTATCAGTCTGTCCTCTCTCTACTCTCTGCTGAAGGCCCGGCTGTGTCCGTACTTCTACCTCTGCTCCTACCAGGTCAGTGTTTAATTGGCTTCATTACAGCTAAAGGTCAGAGGTCAGGGGTCACACTGACACCATCACAGTCTTACCTGAGCTGTCCAGTGGGAGGGGCTGTGGAGGGAGGGATGAAGCCCTGAAGGTGTAGTGCCTTAAGTCTCCACTAGAGGGAGACATGGCTGCACGTCGGTGTTCAGTCTGTGTAACAGAATGAGAGGAAGCGTCATGAGACAGGAAACTGAAGATCAGTCAGGTGTATGAACTCTACCACTGCTCAGTATTTAGCAGGGGTCATGTGTCTGTGTCCAGGCTGACTGATCAGCAGGTAAACAGTGCTTCTGTCCTCATTGTTGACCTGGACTCTCTGGGGGGGGGGCTCAGTTCACAGCTCTGTTCAGGGCTGCAGGTCTGGGGGGCTCCAGCTGCATCACTGCAGTTCTCTCTCCCACCACCAGGGGGCTCAGAGAGGCCATGACGAAGGAAGGTGAGTCCTCATGACCTCATTCTTCTTCTTCTTGTACCTGAGCTGCTCTAGGCTGAGTGGTGTGTGTGTGTGTGTGTGTGTGTGTGTGTGTGTGTGTGTGTGTGTGTGTGTGTGTGTGTGTGTGTGTGTGTGTGTGTGTGTGTGTGTGTGTGTGTGTGTGTGTGTGTGTGTGTGTGTGTGTGTGTGTGTGTGTGTGTGTGTGTGTGTGTGTGTGTGTCCGTCTCCGTCCTCAGGTATCAGCTTCAGTCTGCCTCTAGTGGAGGAGAGGAGGAAGAGCAGGGAGCAGCAGGGCCTGGAGGAGGAAGAGCAGGAGTGAGTGTCTCCTCTGAAGAAGACGATGTGACCCTGACCTCCGTGTGTCCCTGTGGGCCTGATGATGTGTTTATGGCCTGTAGGAGTTCAGACCTGAAAGGAGGCCAGGACGATGAGGATGATGAAGATGAGTTGTCGTGGCTGAAGGAGATGGGCGTCCAGGACCAGGTGAAGAGGCCGGACAGCCTGTCTGTGCATCTGTATCCTCCCAGGGTCCGCCCCCCCGCGTTACCATGGCGAGGAGCTGTGTGTTTCCATGCGTCACATGTTCAGTCTCAGTTTGGTGATGATGATGATGATGATGATGATGATGATGATCCTTGACGGCGTGCTGCAGGCGTAAGGAGGGTCCGGCTGTGTGTGTGGACCACAAGCCTGAGTCTGTGGTGTGTGTGGAGGGAACACACACCTTCACCCTCATCAACTTCCTCATCAACTGTAAGAGCCTGGTGGCCTCGGCCGGGTCGCAGGCCGGACTCCCGCCCACGCTGCTCGCCCCCCACGCCTTCAGGGGGGCCGCCATGCACACGCTGAAGGTGACACACACACACACACACACACACACACACACACACACACACACACACACACACACACACACACACACACACACACACACACACACACACACACACACACACACACACACCTACCCACCTGTCAGCTCCTACATGTGTGTGTGTGTTCCAGGCGCGCAGTGTGAACGTGCAGAGCCGTGTCGGCTCAGGCTTCCAGAGCATCAGCAGTCTGGAGGTCACAGGTGAGAGGACGCTCATCACACACAGCTGCCTGCTCCTCTGTCGCCATGGTAACACCTGCTTCTTCCCTTCCTGTCTCCAGGTCCCATCCTGCCCTCCTCCCTCCACGCCATCACCAACCTCCTCCGCTCGGCTCAGAGGGGAAACTTCTCCGCTGTTCTGTACACACACACACCTACGGCTGTGATGAACACACACACCGGCTCCTCGCAGCAGGTAGGACACAGGACAGAGGACGTCCAGACACAAATGGTTTGTCTCTGAGTGTAACTGACTAACTTCATGTCCTCTGTGTGTGTGTGTGTGTAGAGTGTGTGTGTGTCCTCTGAGCTCTCTGCCTGTGGTCTTCCTCCGTCCTCCCTCCAGCAGCTGCAGCAGCCGTCCGTCCTGGGGAAGACGTCCCTGAGACAGGTCGCCATGAGCAACCACAGCTACAGCTGGATGAGTGTGTGAGTGTGTGTGTGTGTGTGTGTGTGTGTGTGTGTGTGTCCTCATCTCAACAGATTTCCATGTTTTTAAAGTTGTAAACTTTGTTTTGATCTTAGATATTAAATGTTTGTGTGAAACTGTCCTCAACTAATAAAGTCCTTCCAGTGTGTGGCTGCTGAGATCTGAGGGCTCTTACTTCATTTAGTCTGGTTGAATAATTAAGAGGATCAATAAGATGAAGTTATTGATTAAACTCAAACTCTCAACATGAAACACTGATCATCATAATCAATAACATGAACAGGAGTGTGTGTGTGTGTCAGAGTGAAGTCAGGAGGATCAATACATCAAAGACATCACATCGTCCTCTGGTCCTCCTCCACACGCACACGCGTGTCACTGCTGATTGAAGATCAGCAGCTGATGGACCAAACCAAGATCAGGGGGGGTGTGTGTGTGTGTGTGTGTGTGTGTGTGTGTGTGTGTGTGTGTGTGTGTGTGTGTGTGTGTGTGTGTGTGTGTGTGTGTGTGTGTGTGTGTGATACTACAAATGAACTTCCTGATCAAATGGTTTCTGTTTGTCTTTAATGATCAATCACAGCTGAATGAATCAAACAGGCATCACAACATGAAGAGTATGAAACTAAATCACTGGGATTAGAAACAGCTGACATCGTTCCACACAGGCGGAATGTTCCGGAACATCTGGAGCTTCCAGCCCGATAGAAAATCACAGAATCACCACTTTAATGTCAGCAGCTAAAGTATGAACACGAGAGAAGAACCGTCATTATTAAAACAACGTGAAGGAGCCGAGGAAGAGGAGGAGCCTCTTCACTCCACACGCCTGCAGAAAAGTAAAGAAATCAACACGTGCATAAGAGCTGAACATGGTTCAGAGTATCGCTGTGTCGTAAGCACAATGCCAGAGAGAGGCATAACTTTGGGCCCCCGCCCGCCCGGGGCCTCGCTGACACACGGTGCCAGCAGGCCGGGGGGGAGGCGCTTCTTCAGTACACGCTGCAGCACACACACACACACACACACGCACACACGTGCCCCTCAGGACACGGAGCGTGAGTGCGTCACTTCTGGCTGCTGAAGAACCATAAGGAGCTCCTTCTATAGAACCATGTGGAGCCACGACTCTTTAGGTGGAAGTCACAACACGCTAAGGACGATGTCACACACAGCTGGATGTTTCTCCAGAACGACATCATCAGCTAATGAGCTTGAGTATTGTGGTTCAGTAACTTTAGATCAGCTCAGATCTTCCTACCTGCTCCAGAAGCTTCCACCCAAAGCGTCACAGATCCTCCTGGCCCCTCCCACTATGAGCCCAGACCCCCAGGTTCCTGCTGAGGAGCTCTGAAGGGGTTAACATGAAGCTTCCTCACCTGAGCTCCAGTAGAAAATCAGCTTCAAACCTAAAAGCGCAAAATTACAAAGTTGTACCTAAACACAGTAGGCAGAGAACTCCAGATCAAAACATCTCAGCTGGAGCAGCAGGTCTGTTGATGCTCTTCATCATATGGAGATACATAAAGTGATTGATCGATCAGGATCAATACGCCCCTGTACAGATACGATCGGCCGCTTAGTTCAGGATACAATTTGTATCAAACAAGGATTCTCTCCGTCTAGCGTCAGCTGGGATCTACAGACGACAACCAGGACGACCAAACGCTTCAAAGTGTGTGTGGAACAGAGCAGCAGGCCACGCCCCCAGCTACAGCAGGCCACGCCCCCGTCTGCAGCATGAAGGGGGGGATGTCCCTTACTAAAACTAAGGTACACATGACAGGTTCACCCGTCTCCACGGCAACAACAACGTCATATACCAAATAACTAACACGCACACGCACGCACGCACGCACGCACGCATATGGCACAGGCGTATTCCCTAAAACCAGCTGGTCAGAGCAGCAGGTAAAGGATGACATCATCCTACACACTGTGACTCTGAGTCCTGCACGTGAAAGAGCTGGATAATAAATCAATCAATCAATAAATATTAAGAAAGAACTGAATAAGTGTCAGTGTCGGTGTCGGCCCCGGTCCCGGTCCCGGTCCTGGGTCAGTACCCCGTCTGGGCCTTCTCTGCCAGGATGGCGGCTGCCAGCTGTTGTGGGTCTGTGACGTGGGGGCTCCGGCCCATGACCCGGCTCACCAGCTCAGAGGGGAAGATGTTACACAGGTTGACGTACGCTTTCTCCCTAGCGTCTCCATAGCGACCGTGCATGGGGGATTCTGGGTGCTGGGGCATGTAGGAGGGGGGGGGCGTGAGGTGAGCGCTGTACGGCGCCAGAGACGCGGCGGGCGGGTGAGGAGGGGCGCGGTAACGTGTGGGGGACGGGTGGAGAGCCGGGTGAGAGGAGTGGTGCGGGGCGTAGCCCTCTGGAGGCCAGGAGGGGGCGTGCCAGGACGACTGCCTCGTGTCCGGCAGGCTCTGATAGGCCGACGGCTCGTACCGGGCCGGCCGGGGCGGGGGCTGCCTGTAGTACGAATCCCAGCCGGGCAGAGCTTTGGGCCGGTGGTGATGATGCTCGTACAGGTGGGGGTCCGACACGCTCTCCGCCCGGCCGGGGGCCAGGCGCCGGCCCAGGGGGGAGCCCGGGGCGTGGGCGTGGGGCGGGGCTAAGGAGTGGTAGTCGCCCGGGCAGCTGGAGCGGGAGGCCAGCGGCTGGTGCTGGAGATGAGGGGGCAGAGGGTAGAGCCGGCGCTTTGGGGGGGCGTCTGGGGGGGGCTCGTGGCCGCGCGGCACGTTGGCGTGGTAGCCGTGCGCTGTGGCGTAATCGCTAGGATGAAGGCCGCAGGCTTCGTGATTGGCAGCGGCGTGATGATGGTACAGCCGGCCGTGGGGGTTGGCGTAATGGAGGCCGTCTTCTGTCACGCCCTCAGGGAGGCACCCGGGACACGCCCGCTCACCGTACGAGTCGCAGCTGCTGCCGCAACTGGCGCCGCTTTCGCTGCCGCACTCCGATCCGGCCGAGCCCACGGACCCCAGCCTCAGGTCCGGCTCTGCAGGGAAGTGACAGTCCGGGCTGCGTCTGGAGGAGAGGCTCAGGCCCGAGTACGCCCGCGTCACAGAGTAGTAGCTCAGGTCCGGGGACTCGCAGTGAGGGTAAAGGTCGTGGCCGGGGGCCGGGAGGAGGCCGACGGACGGCTGGTCCTGCGGAAGGCCGGGACCTGAGGGGGGGCCGCCGGGGGCCAGGGGAGCGGCGGTCTTGTGGCCGTCCCCCCTGCCTTTGGCCAGCAGCTTCTCCTCTGCGTCGCTGTAGGACAGAGCCCTGATGCTGGGGTCAGACTGTCTCTTAGGGGCCCCCTTCCTGGCCTCCATGCTGCTGGCCGGCACGCTGTGACTCTTCACCAGACCCGAGTCCCCCGGGCTCTTTGGGGGGGCGCAGGTCTTGGCACTCGCACGCAGCTCATCAGCCACAGCTCGCTGAGGCTGAGCCCCACGCTCAGGGTGGTAATACTTACACTTATGACCATACGTGCACTTCTTACCTACGACACGGAGGAGCACACGTCAGGATGGACATACATGTAGAGTCACACACGTGTAGAGTCACACACGTGTAGATTCACACACGTGTAGAGTCACACACGTGTAGAGTCACACACGTGTAGAGTCACACACGTGTAGACTCACACATGTGTAGAGTCACATACGTGTAGAGTCACACACGTGTAGAGTCACACATGTGTAGAGTCACACATGTGTAGAGTCACATACGTGTAGTCACATGTGTAGAGTCACATACGTTTGTCACATACGTGTAGAGTCACATACGTTTGTCACATACGTGTAGAGTCACATACGTGTAGAGTCACATACGTTTGTCACATACGTGTAGAGTCACATACGTGTAGAGTCACATACGTGCAGAGTCACATACGTTTGTCACATACGTGTAGAGTCACATACGTGCAGAGTCACATACGTGTAGAGTCACATACGTGTAGAGTCACATACGTGTAGAGTCACATACGTTTGTCTCATACGTGTAGAGTCACATACGTGCAGAGTCACATACGTGTAGAGTCACATACGTGTAGAGTCACATACGTGTAGAGTCACATACGTTTGTCTCATACGTGTAGAGTCACATACGTGTCACATACATGCAGGTTTAGACAGATGAAACTGAGCTTCTCACCATACGGACACGGCTGCTTCTTCTGCTCAGGCATCACAGGACGTTTACGCAGGAAGTTGTCTAAACTGGGACCGTGGCGGCCGAGCGGGTCGTCTGGAGGCATGAACCTGAGACGAGGAGGACGAGGAGGACGAGGAGAGAGACACAGAGCCGTAGTTAGCACCTTGTGCTCCTTGTTAGCCCCGCCCCCCCACATGTAAACACCACCACTCTTACTTGTCGTTGACAAAGGAGTACATGAGCAGTCGCTCATCGATGAACTTCTTCCACTCGGGCTTCTCGTTGGCGAGGTCGCGGTAGTTGTCGTTGGAGACGATGATGCCGTCTGACTCGTAGGACAGCTTGACGATGAAGCGGTCGTCGTAGCAGACGACACGCCGACCCTGGACCCGCCGAGAGGGGGTGAAGACCAGGATCTTCTCCTTCTCCAGGCGACGAAGGATCTCCTGGTCTGTGGAGGAAGAAGATGTGGTGAGATGAAGGAGAACACCTGACCCTCCTCACACTGAGCACGGCGCAGGCTGACCTGTGATGGGGGCGTCGGGGCGCGACTGCTCCTTCCTCCACGCCGGCACAAACACTGTGATGTCATGATGACCTCGCTCCAAGAACCAATCAACAGCCAGCTGGATGCCCTGGCAGGAAAACACTTCCTTGTTGCCATGGCTACAGGCCACAGTGAAGAGGAAGCAAAGAAAACACAGAGAAGGTCAGTGGAGCATAAACACACGTGACCCCTGACCCCTACTACAGAGCGGCTACAGAGCGACGTCACCGCTCCTTCTTTGACTCTCAAAGCAGAAACAAACTTTGTTCTGTCGCTCTGTGCTCACGCGTGTGTGTGTGTGTGTGTGTGTGTGTGTGTGTGTGTGTGTGTGTGTGTGTGTGTGTGTGTGTGTGTGTGTGTGTGTGTGTAGCCTCCCGTGTGTTCTTAGCGTGTGAAGCATCACGTGACCTGGCGCCGCTCACCTCATGGCCACATTGCTGCCGTCCACCACCACCGGGCGCAGGTTGTCCAGGTCACAGGTGGAGTCTGAGGGACAGGGCGAGTCCGACCTCTGACCCTCCAGAGAATCAGAACAGGCGCAGGATGAGGACGAGGAGGATGAAGAGGATGAGGTAGAGGCCGAGGGTCCGGCCGGCTGCTCGCCCTCTGACTTGTTGCCCAGTTTGACGAGCTCGCCCAGGATGTCGTTGATGAGCGTGTCGGGGCCCAGTTTGGACAGAACCAGCCTCACCGTCTCCTCACAGTAACCCAGCTTCAGGGCAAAGTCCAGCTTAGCCTGGTACTCCTTCACGCCGGCCCCCGGCCCGGCCTCAGGCGGAGGCTCTGGGGGCTGCGGGGGAGGGGGAGGGGGAGGGGGGTCTGTGGGGACGCCGCCTTCAGGGTCCCGCAGAGACGCAGCCGGAGACTCAGGCGGCCCTTCGGTCCCCAGGTCCACACAGGGGGTCCGACAGAGCGGCTGGTGGGCGTTCTTACTGTGATGCGGCCCCCCCTCCCCTCCGTCCGGGTCGGGCGGAGCCGGTCGGGCGGAGCCGGACGAGCACTCGCCGTGGGTGTTCTCCAGCTGGGCGGGAAGAGGGCAGACAGAGGCGCCGCCCCCCGGCTCCTCCGTAGCAGAAGGCCCGTCGGCCTGACGCTCCACCCCCGCTACGTGGAGATACTCCAGGTCCAGGTCCAGGTCCAGGTCCAGGTCCAGGTCCAGGATGTGGCCTGGCCCCGCCTCCACATGGTCCTTCTGTCCCATCGAACTGTCACAGACATCCAGCGCACCGGGCTGAGGGCGGCCCAATCAGAGAGCTCCACTCATCCACACCTGGAGGGGGGGAGGGGGGGGCATCAGTGACATCATCCACAACGTTTACAGCAGAATCACAGATTTCAAACAAAAACACACACACACACACACACACACACACACACACACAAACAGCTCAGCATCGACATGAACCCTGAGGGGAGGGGGGCAGGGGGGGGGGGGCGGGGCTCATTGTACTTTATAGACTCCCGCTTTTTTCTCCTCCCTGCATCTGGCCCCAGTCTGTGTGTGTGTGTGTGTGTGTGTGTGTGTGTGTGTGTGTGTGTGCATCCATCTGAGTGGGGAGCAGGAACCCCTCCCCCACAGGGCCACCTGGGAGCTACTGCCCATATGCTGCACGCACACACACACACACACACACACACACACACACACACACACACACACACACACACACACACACACACACACACACACACACACACACACACACACACACACACACACACACACACACACACACACACACACGTGCCTTTTATGAAAAGGGGCTGCCTAGCAACATGGCTGAGCTACTGTTGCTAAGATACAGCTGCTGAAACTATTCTGCCTTCTAAATGCCAAAACAAGGCGCCCCCCCCCCCACACACACACACACACACAGACTCTGAATGGTGGGCGGGGCCTCAGCCCCCCTAGACCATAGAGCTGCTGCAGGAGGCTGACGCTGATCACACACACACACACACACACTAAGGTCTTTGTCTTCTCTGCTATGCCCCCTGCTGTCTCTGTGTGGCGTCTCGTGCACACTGAGGTCATCTGATGTGCTGCCTGCTTTGCCCTCAGTTTTGCCCCGCAGGTCACACACACACATTTACACAAACTCTCCCTCTCTGCATCCAGATAACGATGACGTCGCCACTAATGTGACCTCAGTGTGACCTCAGTGTGACCTCAGTGTCACCTCACATCATCAGCCAGGAAGCTGAAGCTACGACAGGAAGCTGACAGCTCCCCAACGCCACGATCTACACCAGGCATAGAACCAACAACCACCAAGCAGCATCATCGTGTGTGTGTGTGTGTGTGTGTGTGTGTGTGTGTGTGTGTGTGTGTGTGTGTGTGTGTGTGTGTGTGTGTGTGTGTGTCTTCACTGTTCAGAGCATTAAATGGACCAACGGCAGCATGACATCACCACGCAGCCTCCAGATGCATTGTGGGTGGGGCATCATTCAAACAGGCAGGGGGGGAATTATTGTTTAACAAAAGGGAGGGAGAGAATCAACACACACACACACACACACACACACACACACACACACACACACACACACACACACACACACACACACACACACACACACACACACACACACACACACACACACACACACACACACATACACTAAAGTCTGGAACAGACACGTGTGACATTAACATGTTTGCGTTCTTCACGTCTGCACGTAAACAACGACTCCTCGCCGCCTCGTTCACTCTGACATTCGCCAAGCTTAAAGCTTTGAGGTTCCTGTAGGAGGACAGGAAGCAGCTGAGCCTGAGGGACCTGCACAGAGCAGCTGAGTCCAGGTTCAGGTCACACTGAGACTGATCTAGACTTTGCTGACAAAGTTTGAGCTTCAAATCCAGCAGGAAGTTGATTGGAGGAAGTTTCCATCATGAAGGTCTGCTGACCCTCAAGTCAGGACCTGGACCCCACAACCTGGACTCACCTGATCCAGATCACTAATGAGCCTCATGTGACCAGCTGACTGAGACTCAGCTCAGGGGTCTCTGCAGCTCGGGGGTCTCTGCAGCTCAGGGGTCTCTGGAGCTCGGGGGTCTCTGCAGCTCGGGGGTCTCTGGAGCTCGGGGGTCTCTGCAGCTCGGGGGTCTCTGGAGCTCGGGGGTCTCTGCAGCTCGGGGGTCTCTGGAGCTCGGGGTCTCTGCAGCTCGGGGGTCTCTGGAGCTCAGGGGTCTCTGGAGCTCAGGGGTCCAGCCCTCAAAGTCAGGGAGGAAGTGACCAGGTCCTCCAAAAGTCACATGTAGATCTTTTGCCAGAGCAGCAGGTCCTCAGCTAGAGGGGTCAGGCTTCACTTACCAGCAGGTGAAGAAGAGGAGCAGGACTGAAGATCGTTCCTGTCTGATCCCAACATCACCAACAGAGCTCTGAGTCTCTCCTCCTCCTCCTCCTCCTCAGAGGTCTCTGGTCCTCAGACGCTCAGCAGCACAATGAGGGACAACAGATGGAGCAACAATATGAGCCGTTTGACTGGCTGCTGCTCTGGCTGCTGCTCCACCAATCAGAGAGCAGAAACTCTACAATGAGACGCCGAGGGGGGGGGGGGGGGGGGGCAACAGCCAGCTTCCCCAAGGCACGCTTACACACACACACAAAGGTCTTCCCCTGTGTGGGGGGCGGCTGAACAATGAGACACACAATGGGGGGGGGGGGGGGGGGGGGGGGGGCAGCTGGAGCACGGGGCTCTGCTCTTCAGCCTGAGGCAGCGATGAAGAACACCTGGCTTTGGAGGGGGGGGAGGACCCACACACACACACAGCAGGTCAGGTTGTGTGTGGGTCTCACACACACACGCACACACACAACCTGACCTGCTGTGTGTGTGTGTGTGTCCAGGTCAAACATCAAGCAGCTGGTCAAACAAGAGGTCACATGACAGGAAGCAGCTGAGTGAGCTCAGCGGCACACACACACACACACCTGAGCAGGTCTCTCACTCTGACCTCTGACCCCTGCACTCAGCTGGTCAGGGTCCTGAGGTCCCACAGTGAACTGCAAACACTCCATGATGTCACTGTTACACTATGAGGACACGTCACCACGGTAACCAAGCTAACCAAGGTCAAAGATCTCATCTTCAGACAGACAGAGAGAGACAGACAGGAGGACAGACAGGAGGACAGAGAGAGGGACAGACAGGAGGGACAGCCATGTTGTGTTTCTTCCTCTTGTCCTGTATTTCCTCTGATTTCCGGTAGATTCGCGCTCTAATTGTGTCAAAAGTGACGCAGCGTCTCAAACTACAGGAGACGAGAGGAGCGCGCAGCGGCGAGCACGCGCACTGCACACCAACCCGTCACGACCTCCGTCTGCACACACACACACACACACACACACACATACAAAACACACACACACACACACACACACACACACACAAAACACACACACACACACACATACAAAACACACACACACACACACACACACACACACACGCATTCACAAACATACACAGAGACGCACAGACAAACACACGCATGCACACTCACCGTGTCCGCGCCGCAGGAAGCCGTGAGACAGTGAGACAGTGAGACAGGTGGACAGAGGGACAGAGACACAGAGGGACGGAGACATAAACGCTCCCATCAGTCCGGAGACGCAAAACATCCGGCGAGATGCAGCGTGACCCGCAACGAGCACGGAAAGCTCGCGAGATGACACCAGCCACTTCCGCTGTGTGCGTGTCAAAATAAATGCAGATGGTAGTTTCAAAGCAGAAAATCTGTTTCATCTGCGCGACAATAAGAGTTTGAGTTTCCTTTGGTTAGCAAACGATACGAGAATGAAAAGTATTGAGCCGGTAGATCGATATCTTCAGATCACAACAAGCTTCCGTCTGGTTTTCTACTGGGACTTCTCCGTGTGATTGAGTTTGGGGACAGAAGTTAGTCTATGGAACCGGAAACTGTCACCGCGAGACGCGCCGTGAGGAACAATCCTGCCACCGTGTGGCGAAAAGAATTACTGCAAGTAGGAATTCATGACGTTTATGAGAAGAATGAGTTCCGATAAAAAACATCTCACGGTTTAATGCATCTAATATTAAAAATATAATTAAAATAAATCAGTTTGATTTGGCGGGAGGTTTGAGTTCACTTACTTTATATATTTATATATTTATTTATGTTAAATAAATATAATCATCCAAAATAAATTATATAGTACCAAAAATAATTATGCTGTGATACTGAACACCAGCAGGTTAAAGGTCAAACAGCTCCACTAACCTGTGACCCCTCAGAGCTCTGTTATGTGTAAAGATCACATGACGTCACTTACTTCAGAGTTTATTCAATGGAAAAGAGACCTTGAGGAAAATACAGTAACTCCCATGTTACACACAGAGGACATAAATTAGAGGCCCGGCAGAGACGTGAGGGACGTGTGGCCGCACGGCACCATGCAGGAGCAGAACCATTCTGGACCACCAGAACCCAGCCGGGCCAGGACTCCTGCACACAAACGCTGAAACCAAAGTACAAAAAGGGAAGAATACAAAATACAAAACAGGGAAACCTGGAAACAAAGCATAAATACTCATATTGATGCACATTGGTTTAACTAAACAACTGCGTCTGTAAACATTTCAACATAATGTGCATAACACTTTAAAAGCCACTGCAGTCTGAGATCATCTGAGGGTCAGGGGTCAAGAAACAAAGACTACTAACTAAGAGTCAGAGTTAAAAAGAAGCTGCTAGAAGCTCGCCTGCAGCCGAGGGATGACGTCATACACACACACAGGCACACACACAGATAGACACACACACACACAGGTCAGTAAGTCCCGGTGGGCCCGCTGAGGTCCAGAGTGGCGGGAGGAGGTCCCACATGACACAAACGAGGCCCCGCCCCCTCCTGTCACCGTTCCTAAAGCTGTGTGACGGGAGGCGGAGCTTGGACATATTCACTGTTACTTTGCTGCAACAGGAGGGAGGAGCTTATCCTGCTCACAGGGTTGCTATGGTGACAGGAAATCAGCCCGGTTCTCCCTCCAGCAGCTGGAACTTTGAACATTTACTGGAGTTTCACAGTCACTTCTGTTTTATTGCCACAGCAGTCATATGGTGGCCCGCCAAAATAAAAGCCCAATTCCAAACACAATTAGGGGACATGTTAGATAACATTCGGACTCTAAGCCCCGCCCCCCCCGTCGCCTCATTCACAGTTTATTAGCCGAGGCGACTTTGAGAGACGGTAGAGCGTCTCACCTAAAGAGAGCGACAATGTGAAACTTAACAGGATCTTCATCCAAAACAGGACACGATGAAGAGGCAGAGGGAGGTTTACTGTGAAGGAGCAGCTCCACCAGGGGGGGGGCGACATGGAGCAACAGAGAGGGAGGGGGGGGGAGAGGGAGAGAGAGAGAGAGAGAGACACCTGGGCGAGTCAGCGCTCTGTGAGTCACCTATCGATTGATCGGCCCCTTTAAACGATCCATCATCCATCAATCTTCACATGGAGCAAATGGCGTGTTAGTGTTTACGTAGTGATCAATCAGATTGATCTGCACACGATCAGAGGAACAGCTGCACACACACACACACACACACACACACTTTACTATGACACATAGGTTCACTGTCCCACGCCCCCCCGGGGAGGAAGAGGGGGCACCAAGGTCTGCAGGGGGGGGGGGGGGGGGCCTACACACACACACACACACACACACACAAGCACTCTCTGACGCCTCCTCTGGTGGCGTTTACAGTCCAGTCCGTGGGCAGCGAGTCCCTCCGTCCTGAGGTCCAGAGGGTCGCGTCTCGTCTCCAGTTTAGGCTCAAAGGTCGTCGTACTTCATCGTCGGTCGTGGTCACAATCGTCATCCGTTGGTCGCCATGACTACCAGCTCATGAGAGACGTGCGTCCCAGGGTCATAAAGTACACCTGAGACGCTCCTCCCTGACGAACTGAGGCGAAGAACACCTGAGAGAGGAGGGGGAGGAGGGAGAGGAGGGGAGAGAGAGAGAGAGGAGGGGGAAGAGAAAGAGAGCGAGAAGGGAGGGGGGAGGGAGAGGGAGAGAGGGGGGACAGAGAGGGAGAGGAGGGGGAGAGAAAGAGAGAGAGAGGAGGGGGGAGAGAGAGAGGGGAAGGGGAGAGAGAGAGGGGAGGGGGAGGGAGAGAGGGGGGAGAGAGAGAGAGGAGGAGGGGGAGAGAGAGAGGGGGGAGAGAGAGAGAGAGGAGGGGGAGAGAGAGAGAGGGGGAAGGGGAGAGAGAGAGGGGAAAGGGGGGAGAGAGAGGAGGGGGGAGAGAGAGAGGGGGAAGGGGAGAGAGAGAGGGGGAAGGGGAGAGAGAGAGGGGAGGGGAGAGAGAGAGGGGGAGAGAGAGAGAGAGGAGGGGAGAGAGAGAGAGGGGGAAGGGGAGAGAGAGAGGGGAAAGGGGAGAGAGAGAGGAGGGGGGAGAGAGAGGGGAAGGGGAGAGAGAGAGGGGAAGGGGAGAGAGAGAGGGGAGGGGAGAGAGAGAGGGGGAGAGAGAGAGAGGAGGGGGAGAGAGAGAGGGGGAAGGGGAGAGAGAGAGAGAGAGAGGGGGGGAGAGAGAGAGAGAGAGAGAGGAGGGGGGAGGAGAGAGAGGAGGGGAGAGAGAGAGAGAGAGAGAGAGAGAGAGAGAGAAGAGAGAGGAGGGGGGAGAGAGAGAGGGGGGGAGGGAGAGAGAGAGGAGGGGGAGAGAAAGAGAGAGAGGGGGGGGAGAGAGAGGAGGGGGAGAGAAAGAGAGAGAGAGAGGAGGGGGAGGAGAGAATGAAAGAGAGAGAGGAGGGGGAGGAGGGAGAGGAGGGAGAGAGAGAGGAGGGGGAGAGGAGGAGAGAGAGAGAGAGAGAGAGAGAGAGAGGGGGAGGGGAGAGAGAGAGAGAGGGAGAGAGGAGGGGAGAGAAAGAGAGAGAGGGGGAGAGAGAGAGGAGGGGGAGAGAAAGAGAGAGAGAGAGGAGAGGGAGAGAAAGAGAGAGAGAGGAGGGGGGAGGAGGAGAGAGAGAAAGAGAGAGAGGAGGGGGAGAGGAGAGAGAGAGAGAGAGAGAGATTAATATTAAAGATCTTCATCTCAGTGTGTAGATCTTCTTTTTCTTCTCTTCTTCTCTCTAATGAACACTTATGGATCCATGTTGTCGTTTCTTCTTCTACAGTTCTCCACAATAAAAGCATTTTAGAGGCATAAACACATGTTGACAGTCCTGGAGGAGGAGGAGGGAGATGAAGAGTTGCGTGGTCCTCACCTTGTCGTTCCTCTCACAGAGGAACTTGAGTCTCTGGGCTCTCTTGTGCATGAAGACTCCGTCCAGGTGTCCCGTCTCCACAGAGCGGATCTCTATGGCCTTCTCTCCCCAGCCCATGATCTGGTTTGACCTAATGTAGGCTGGACACACACACACACACACACACACACACAGTCACACACCTTGAGGACACAGCTGGACCCGTCCTGTGTCCTGTGTCCTGTGTCCTGTGTCCTCTGCGTGTCCACTCACCCACTGAAGTAGGCATCTCTCCCCACTGCAGCACCACGTCCTTGGTGATGCGTCCGTAGGTGTTGACGTAGACGCCCTCGTCCTCGTAGCAGACCAGCAGCTCGATGCCGTCCGTGTTGGGCAGGATGATGATGGCGTGGCACTGAATGTGGGTCTGGATCTGGATACCCGGGACACACGGAGAGAGAGGCAGCGTTCACATCGTCTCACAGACTCAGAGCGCTGAGAGGGAGGAGCCAGAGGGAGGAGCCACTCACGTGTGTGGGCAGGTAGATGTCGTACACGGCGCCCGAGTCCACGTCTACGGCGTGGAAGCCTGAGCAGGAGCCGTAGATGACCTTTAACCTCTGACCCTCCTCCACCGTCAGGTCCACCAGCAGAGGTTTGTGCACCAGATCACCGAAAGACTGAGACGCCACACACACACACACGCAACGTTAATGTGTGTGTGTGTGTGTGTGTGTGTGTGTGTGTGTGTGTGTGTGTGTGTGTGTGTGTGTGTGTGTGTGTGTGTGTGTGTGTGTGTGCGTGCGTGCGCGTGTGCGTGTGCTACCTTAAAGGCCATGAACTTGTGGTATGGTTTGGGGGCCCAGGCGTAGACCTCCACCGCGTTCTTCAGGGCCAGAACCAAGAACTTAATTCTCTCATATTTGACTGAAAAGAAAAGAAGAAATCACTAGAAGAAGAAGACAAGTGAGTCGGTGTGCCGTGTATGGAACGTTCCCCTCTGAGGGTCTTATGGAACGTTCCCCCCTGAGGGTCTTATGGAACGTTCTCCTCTGAGGGTCTTATGGAACGTTCCCCTCTGAGGGTCTTATGGAACGTTCCCCTCTGAGGGTCTTATGGAGCGTTCCCCTCTGAGGGTCTTATGGAACGTTCCCCTCTGAGGGTCTTATGGAGCGTTCCCCTCTGAGGGTCTTATGGAGCGTTCCCCTCTGAGGGTCTTATGGAGCGTTCTCCTCTGAGGGTCTTATGGAGCGTTCCCCTCTGAGGGTCTTATGGAACGTTCCCCTCTGAGGGTCTTATGGAGCGTTCCCCTCTGAGGGTCTTATGGAGCGTTCCCCTCTGAGGGTCTTATGGAGCGTTCCCCTCTGAGGGTCTTATGGAGCGTTCCCCTCTGAGGGTCTTATGGAACGTTCCCCTCTGAGGGTCTTATGGAGCGTTCTCCTCTGAGGGTCTGTGGTTGAACTCACCCACTTTGTAGTGGACGCAGCCCTCCAGGTCGCCCACGTTGACCCAGCCCTGCTTCTTCTCCACCTCAGGGTCGTTGTGCAGGATCTTGTTCCGGAGCCAGGACAGGTAGTAAACACGCAGCTTGTTCTTCTTACCTGAGGGGGGAGGAGCTTAGTGTGACAGGAACACAAACTGTGACTGTGTGTGTGTGTGTGTGTGTGTGTGTGTGTGTGTGTGTGTGTGTGTGTGTACCTGAGATGGTCACCAGGACGTTCAGTCCCTCCAGGACGTCCATCTGCTGGATGCGGCGTCGGTTGATCAGAGGATAAACTTTCCCCTGACCGCTGCGGTCCAGAAGCATCAGACCGCTCTCTGTGCCCACCAGCAGGTTGACCCCTGTGCTCATACACACACACACACACACACACACAGACACACACAGCAACATGAAGGAAGGAAACACACACACACACCCCACAGTGCTGCTCTCACACACACACACACACACACACCCAGAGTGCTGCTCTCACACACACACACACACACCCCACAGTGCTGCTCTCTCACACACACACCCCAGTGCTGCTCTCACACACACACACTCACACACACACCCACAGTGCTGCTCTCACACACACACACACACACACACCCCACAGTGCTGCTCTCACACACACACACACACACACACACACACACACACACACACACACACACACACACACACACACACACACACACACACACACACACACACACACACACCCCACAGTGCTGCTCTCACACACACACACACCCACAGTGCTGCTCTCACACACACACACACAGTGCTGCTCACACACACACACACACACACACACACACACACACACACACACACACTCACCCCACAGTGCTGCACACAGGATCTCAGAGTTGAATCTCTTCTTGTACTTCCTGATCTCTGGCGTGTCGCTGGGAGGTCGCGTGTTCACCGGGTTCACGTTAACCACCGACCCTTTACGTGACGGGTCGGCCCTCAGAGGGTCGGCCAGCCGTCCGTCCGGACCGAAGGCTGCTGGGGGAAAAGCAGCGGGTCAGAGGTCAAACTGGAGGCCGGGCATGGACCTGAATGACCTGTCTGTGTGTGTCTGTGTGTGTGTGAGCAGAACACATGTAGGGGAGAGAACAGGCGTGACCTACCCATGTTGTTGAGGGAGCTGCCGCTGGAGGGAGAGATCTGAAGCAGCCGGGGGTCGATGAAGGGCGTGAAGGAGGAGGAAGACTTGTGTTTGGACATGGAGCTGCTGTCTGACTGAGTCTGATGAAGAGGGAGACAACACATGAGCTGCAGCACATACATGACACTCACACGGGACAGAGGGGAGGGGCCGACCCCCTGCTGGGACAGAGACATGGAAACATGCAGAACACCCAGAAGATCAAACCTGACAGGAAACTCAGAATCAAGCTCCCAGAATGCATCTCTGCTTCTGTGCAGCTCACGACCCTCAGAGAGGTCAAGCTGAAGGTCAAGCTGAAGATTGAGCTGAAGGTCAAGCTGCTGAGCCAACACACCAGAACCAACAAGGCCAGAGGGTTTGAGCCATGCACCGACCTTCACCTACCACCAGGGTGAAGAAGAGGCATGCAGAGCAGAGGAGGAGGAGGAGGAAGGGGAAGATGAAGAAGAGGAACAAGAGGGGGAGGAGCAAGAGGAAGAGGTGAGGAAGAGGAGGGAGAGGAACAAGAGGAAGAGGTGGAGGAAGAGGAGGGGGAGGAACAAGAGGAAGAGGCGGAGGATGGAGAGCTGTAGCTGCCCAGGAGACCCAAAGCCTGATCCAGGCCGAGGAGCAGCCGGCGACAGAAGGTGAGCAGACGGAGACGTGGACGTGTCTCTGCAGCATCAGGAGGAAGACTCGCACCTGATCTCCGTCTAAGCCTGCACACCCGCCGCCACCGCCTGCTCCTGGGACGGCGGTCTCGGCGGCGTGAGGGGAACGTACCTCTGTGGCAGCCAGCTCCTCCAGGGGGGTCTGGGGGGACATGGAGGGGCTGGCGTGGCTAGATGATGAGGGGAATGAGGAAGAGGAGGAGGAGGGGGGGTGATGGCTCTGCTGGATGAGGTCCGGCAGGTGGTGAATGAGGCCGGCGAGGTCGGGGGGGTCGGGATCAGCCGAGGAAGAGGAGGACAAACTGACCAACCGCTTTATGTCTCCAGTGCTCTGGAAGCAAGAACAAGCAGGAGGAGCTGACCTTTGACCTCAATGACATCATGCTGTAATCACCTGACCTGATCATGTGACCTGATCATGTGTGAGACATGTAAGGACAGAAGAGGGACAGGGACACGCTGGGGTCTGGATCCCAGCGTGGGTCACACGGGGGCGTGGCTACATGGGGGCGTGGTCACACAGGGGCGTGGCTACAGCACCATCCTCGTTCAGTAGCTTTAGAGCTGCAGTTGGACCTGAAGGTTTAAGGGTTAACAGGTCCCACTCACACACACCATAACCTGACTCAGAACCAGGAGGTCCTCTGACCCGGCCCCACCCTGACCCCAGACCCTAGAGTCTCAGGGTCAGAGGGCGTGTGTGACCTCACCCTGGGGTCCAACACACACACACACACACACACACACACCACCTCCATGGACCCGTCTGTCTGCCTCACCTGTCTGATGAGCAGCGTGCCGTCCTTGGAGGAGGCGTTGGCCTGGTCGCTCTCTGAGTCCTCCACCAGCAGGGTCTTAGCCGACGCCGTCTCCCCGTTACTCAGCCTCCTGAGGGACATGAAGAGACGTGACAGCGTTCACACTCATGTGGAGCAGCGATGGTGCAGTGACTGGAGTGTGATCATCAGCTGGTAACCATGGAGACCCTGGAGACCTACCCAGCCCTGGAGTCCTCCGCTCCCGATGTGGACTCCTCTCCCGGCCTCCTGGTCCACCTCCTCGTCGTCCTCTTCATCGGTGGTGCCGGAGTCGTCGCTGGAGGAAGAGTAGTCCGTCACCTTGTGGAGCGGCCGCACGTCGTCCACCGCACGCAGCTCCTTGGCCAGAGCGGTCAGGTCCTGAGGAGAGGGTCAGGGTCAGAGGTCAGAGGGGCCGGGTTAGTTTACCTGACCTCACATGACCCCAGGACCTGACAGAGACCACCACAACATGATCCTACACCTGATGCATTATGGGTATGAGAGCACAATATTACAGGCAAATGAGGCTCCGCCCTCACTGGCAGCCCCGCCTCTTCTCTTCTCTTTGTTTACAGCCAATCAGCTTGGTGGGGTCATGGGGTCATGTGAGGTCACAGGTCAGACAGGAAGGAGGGAGACGTGACACACATACACACACACACACACACACACACACACAGATCATGTGACTCAGCCTGATGTGCCTGAATGTGGAGCGAGCAGAGCTGATAGATTATCTATAATCTATAATCAATAATCTCACCACCTCACCCTCAGGTGGAGGAGGGACATGAACACACAGAGAACATGAGAACACGTATGACACACTTACAGCAGGGCGGGGGGGCCGGGACGAGACCTTCTCCTCTGGCTTCTTAGAGGAATCAGGCCTCTGCAGAGGAGAGCCTTCAGATTTAGAGGAAGCTGTGAGAAGAAGAGAGAGAGAGAGACAGGCAGGGAGAGAGAGAGAGAGAGACAGGCAGGCAGAGAGAGAGAGAGAGAGAGAGACAGGCAGGCAGAGAGAGAGAGAGAGAGAGAGACAGAGAGAGAGAGAGAGCAACACAGGGAGAGAGAGAGAGAGAGACAGGCAGGGAGAGAGAGAGAGAGAGAGAGAGAGAGAGAGCGAGAGCGAGAGAGAAAGAGAGAGAGAGAGAGACACAGGGAGAGAGAGAGACAGAGAGAGAGAGAGAGACAGGCAGGGAGAGAGAGAGAGACAGGCAGAGAGAGAGAGAGAGTCAGAGAGAGAGAGAGAGGGAGTCAGAGAGAGAGACACAGGGAGAGAGAGAGAGAGAGAGAGAGACAGGCAGGGAGAGAGAGAGAGAGAGAGAGAGACAGGCAGGGAGAGAGAGAGAGAGAGAGAGAGCGAGAGAGAGAGACAGGGAGAGAGAGAGAGAGAGAGAGAGAGACAGGGAGAGAGAGAGAGAGAGAGAGAGAGAGACACAGGGAGAGAGAGAGAGAGAGAGAGAGAGAGAGAGAGAGAGAGAGAGAGAGAGAGAGAGAGAGAGAGAGAGAGAGAGAGAGAGAGAGAGAGAGAGAGAGAGGGAGAGAGACAGGCAGGGAGAGAGAGAGAGAGAGAGAGAGAGAGAGACAGAGAGAGAGAGAGAGAGAGAGAGAGAGAGACAGGCAGAGAGAGAGAGAGAGAGAGAGAGAGAGAGAGAGAGAGAGAGAGAGAGAGAGAGACAGAGAGAAAAGGAAAGAGTCAGTGAGACCACAGCCCCTCCTCCCTCCTCCCTCCTCCCTCCCTGGTTGAGGACCAGATGGATCATGGTGTTCAGGACCAGGTGGACTCACATCGTGGTCTGAAGCGGTCCCCTGATCCGGCCTGGGAGCCGGAGTTGGAGGAGCCAGAGGAGCTGCCGCTGCCCGGGCGGGGCTGGAGCTTCTCCACACGATCCCACAGGGGGCGCTGCTCCACACTGATGGAGGGAGGAAGAGGGAAGAGGAAGTTTAACAAGCACAGCGCCCTCTGCTGGACACGCAGAGCGGCCGCCTGCTTACCTGCCGGCGCTCCTCTGGTTGCTAGGTTGCGTTGGCAGAGGAGACTCACGGCGAGACAGAACTGGAGACCTGGACGTGGTCCTGACCGGGACCTGAGGAAGAGGGGAGCACAGGGTCAGGCTGCTGCTCCTTCATCACACACTGATCCACCTCCTCTGGGACCTGTGACCTCCTGCTGCCACAGGGGGCGCAGAGAGCAGCAGGGCTCAGGTGGATGACATCACACACACACACACACACACACACACACACACACAGGGAGCAGGTGAATGAGTGAGGGGTGAGGGGGGGGAGGTGGGGTAGGGGGGCGTCCTTACCTTGGGAGGCACTTCCTCGCCGGCGGCGGGGTGCTCGGGCCGGGGCGGGGCCTGAGGGTGGTGGAGGGGGGGTTGGGGGTCAGTGCGTGCGGGCGATGGGTGATGGTGGTGATGGTGGGGGTCCTGGGAGCGCAGGTGCAGCTGTGCAAGGCCAGAGGCCACGCCCCCAGACTCGCTGAAGGACTGGGAGCGAGACACCACAGGCGGAGGAGGAGAGGGGGCGGCGCTGTTGCTGCTCTTTAGAGCGGCCAGGTGAGACCACTGCACCTTTCAGGGCGGGGGGGGGGGGGGGGGGGGGACAGGCAGACAACACAGTGAGACAGGAGGGAAGATGTGTGTGTGTGTGCTCAGATATACACGCATGCATCAGGCAGACAGGAAGAGACGCCTGTGAGGGAGGAGTTACCTGAGGCTCCATGGGCCGGTGCATGGCGGCGACCTCGCCCGAGGAAGAGGCGCCGTTGGAGAAGGGTTCAGAGGAGCGGGGGGGCAGGGGGGGCTGCTTTGGGAGGAGGGGCGCTCTGGGGCGAGCCCTGGATGTTCTTACGGTAACGCTCATCAGCCTGCCCAGAGGAGGAGGAGGAGGAGGAGGAGGAGGAAGAAACATGGAGACACAGTGAGGAACGTTTACAGACAACAAGGAGCAGCTGAACATGCAGACTGACTGACTGACTGACTGACTGAGGCGTCAGGAGGAAGACAGGGTTACAGACAGGAAATGGCCTCCTGTACCAAGAAGGAGGCGCAAGCTGGGGCCTGCGTGTTAGTTTGGGCCTCAGCCGCTCACATGCAGCAGCCACAGACGTGTGAAGATGAAGAAGAGTGAGTGAGTCAACAACACATCTGAGTCTGGGGCTCCTCCCCTAGTCATCTTCATCTTCATCATCATCATCATCATCTGAGTCTGGAGGTGAACATGACCTTCTTCCAGAGCGTCTGTGTGTTTAGTAGTCAGGGAGACGAGCAACAGAGTGCAGAGGGAGAGGAGGAGGAGGAGGAAGAGCGGCAGGCTGGAGACCCCCCTGCAGCTCTCATGAGGGTCCAGATGTTTCTAAGATGAAGATCAACCAATGTGAGTTAAAGCTCAAGCTGATGTTCAGTTTGAAAATGTTTCAGGTTATAGATGATGTAATGTGACATCTTCATCATCATCATCTTCACTTGTTGTCTCAGCCTGTCTCATCTTACATGAGGATCAATCAGAATGAGGAGGAATCAAAGAGTTTGAGCAGAGAGAAGAAGAGCAGGCAGCAGGGGGCGGAGCCACGGAGGTTCACCTCTCTGATAGGCTGAGGGGCGTCGCCCACAGGCTGGGCCGGCCTATCAGGCTCCAGCTGCTCTGCCTGGAGGGGGTTGGAGTCGGCGGGGGTCTGGGCGGGGTCAGGACACGCCCCCTCAGAGGCCGGGGGGTCCGGAGCTAAGGGGGCCTGTGGGGGGGGGCTGAGGGCGGGGTCAGGGGTCAGGGGGTCAGGGGTCAGGGGGGCCGGGTGCTGGAGCGGCAGGTAGCTCTGCTCCTGCTGCAGACGCTTGTGGAGCCGCTCTGCCTGACGCTGCTCCTCTAGCTCACGCCACTTGAACTCCTAATGCAGAGCGACCGTTTGATTCAACAGAGGGGAGACAATCTGAGGCTGCTAGAGCCGCTCACACACACACACACACACACGAGAGGAACATGACATCATCATGACATCATCAGGCCTAACAGACTACAGAGTGAAGACAAGAAGAAGAAGAAGAAGAGAACTTTATTATCTGAGTGAGTCAGGAGACCTGGTGACCAAACTCTTCATCCTCTTCATCACCTCTACAGTCTGAGTGACGTCACGGCTCAGCTGGCATTTTAACATGAATGTGTGTGTGGGTATGTGTGTGTGTGTCCCTGTGTGTGTGTGTATGTGCCTGTGTGTGTGCGCCTGTGTGTGTGTGTGCCTGTGTGTGTGTGTATGTGCCTGTGTGTGTGCGCCTGTGTGTGTGTGTGCGCCTCTGTGTGTGTGTGTGCCTGTGTGCGCACGTGTGTGTCTGTGTCTTTGTGCGCACGTGTGTGTGCGCACGTGTGTGTGAGTGTGTGTGTGTGTGTGTGTCTCACCAGCAGCATGGCTTGTTCACGGAGCAGCTGCTCCTGCAGCATCTCCAGGTGTCTCTGCTCCTCCTCCAGCTGACGGCGGATATACTCCTGCCAACAAACATCACACACACCGTCATCCTCCATCACACACACACGCACACACACACACACACACACACACACACTCACACTCACACACACACACACACACACACACACACACACACACACACACACACACACACACACACACACTCCATCCTGCCTCTTCCCTGAAGGTTACCACACGTGTGTTGTTGTTTCATTCACATGTATGTTGTTGTTTCATTCACATGTATGTTGTTTCATTCACATGTATGTTGTTTCATTCACATGTATGTTGTTGTTTCATTCACATGTATGTTTTTGTTTCATTCACATGTATGTTGTTTCATTCACATGTATGTTGTTGTTTCATTCACATGTATGTTGTTGTTTCATTCACATGTATGTTTTGTGTCGTCTCTGGGGTCAAACCTGCTCACGGTCGTTCCTCCTCTTCTCGTCTTCAGCACGCCGGCGTTCCTCCTCCTCCTTGCGCCTGCGGTCCATCTCCTCCACACGCCTCTTGTCCTCCTGCTCACGGCGCCGCTGCTCGCGCTCCTGCTGCCGCCGCATCTCGCGCTCACGTCTTTGTTGCTGGAACGACAAAGAAGAAGAGGACCGTCAGCGGAGGAAGAGGCAGAAGCCCTGAAGGTGCGAGCCTCTTCTTCTTCATCCGACCTCCTCCAGCCGCCTCCTCTGCTCCTTCTGCTGCTCGATGCGTTCTGCCTCTCGGCCAGCAGTTGGCGCTTGTACTCCTCCTGCTCGCGGAGCTGCTGCTCCTGCAGGAGCTGCTGGCGGCGCAGAGCTTCAGAGCGCTCCTTGTTCTCCTGCTGCAGCCGGATGAAGTCGCGACGCAGAGTGGACTCTCCTGGCACGTTGACGATGGAGCTGCAGGCGGGAGGAGGCGGGGCACGGTTAGATGTGTGTGTGTGTGTGTGTCTGTGTGTCCCGTCTGTGTGTGTGTGTGTGTGTGTGTGTCTGTGTGTCTGTGTGTCCGTCTGTGTGTATGTGTGTGTCTGTGTCTCTGTGTGTGTGTCTGTGTCTCTGTGTGTGTGTGTGTCTCTCTGTGTGTGGGTGTGTGTGTGTGCGTGTCTCTGTGTGTGGGTGTGTGTCCCTCTGTGTCTCTGTGTGTGTGTGTGTGTGTGTGTGTGTGTGTGTCTCTGTGTCTCTGTGTCTCTGTGTGTGTGTGTGTGTGTGTGTGTGTGTGTGTGTCTCTGTGTCTCTGTGTGTGTCTCTGTGTGTGTGTGTGTGTGTGTGTGTGTGTGTGTGTGTGTGTCTCTGTGTCTCTGTGTGTGTCTCTGTGTGTGTGTGTGTGTCTCTGTGTCTCTGTGTGTGTGTGTGTGTGTGTGTGTGTGTGTGTGTGTGTGTGTGTGTCTCTGTGTCTCTGTGTCTCTGTGTGTGTGTGTGTGTGTGTGTGTGTGTGTGTGTGTGTGTGTGTGTGTGTGTGTGTCTCTGTGTCTCTGTGTGTGTCTCTCTGTGTGTGTGTGTGTGTGTGTGTGTGTGTGTGTGTGTGTGTGTGTGTGTGTGTGTGTGTCTCTGTGTGTGTGTGTGTGTGTGTGTCTCTGTGTCTCTGTGTGTGTGTGTGTGTGTGTGTGTGTGTCTCTGTGTGTGTCTCTGTGTGTGTGTGTGTGTGTCTCTGTGTCTCTGTGTGTGTCTCTGTGTGTGTGTGTGTGTGTGTGTGTCTCTGTGTGTGTGTGTGTGTGTCTCTGTGTCTCTGTGTGTGTGTGTGTGTGTGTCTCTGTGTGTGTGTGTGTGTGTGTGTCTCTGTGTGTGTCTCTGTGTGTGTGTGTGTGTGTGTGTGTGTGTGTGTGTGTGTGTGTGTGTGTGTGTGTGTGTGTCTCTGTGTCTCTGTGTGTGTCTCTGTGTGTGTCTCTGTGTGTGTGTGTGTGTGTGTTTTATATGAGTGACTGGTTTCCTCTTCTGTCCCTGTGTGAGGACAACAGGACTTTACTGGACCTCACCTGGGTTCTCCTTCCTGCTCTGGAGGATCCTCTTCCTCCTCCTCACTGCCGCTGTACTCGTACTCCGTCTCGTCTGTG